>NW_028261395.1:21577811-21742811 GCF_051295495.1 Thamnophis sirtalis
GGAATGGGGTTTTTGCAGTAACCTTCCCTTGCCATAACCACCAATCATGCTCACAGAACTGGTAGTAAAAAAAAAATTAAATCCCACCACTGCCTATATGTCAATATAACACTAGCCAGATTGAGTGTCTTTGGGTTTTAAAACCTTCTAGATCAGGGGTCTTCAAACTTGGCAAATTTAAGACTTGTGAACTTCAATTCACAGAATTCCTCAGCTAGTCATGCTGGCTGCAGAATTTTGTGAATTGAAGTCCCCAAGTTTTAAAGTTGCCAGGTTTGGAGACCTCTGTTCTAGATACAGATATTTTCCACCTTTGGTTCTTGATAGGATGACAGTGCCCTAGATGAAAATGGTGTACAATTTTGAGATCTTCCTGAATCAGAGCAGATGGCATCTGTGCCCAGGAGAGCTTCTTCACTGATGAGCTTGTGTATCAAATATGCTTCTTTCTGGATCAAGAGGCAACAGTTATGGCCATGGTTACCTCTCCAATGGATTACTACAATGTGCTGTACATAAGTACCCTTGAAAACCATTAAATAGGTCTAGGGTCACCAATAATTCCATTCTGGGAGTTGATGTCCACACACCTTGAAGTTGGTAAGATTGAAAGGAAGAGCCGAGGTGGCGCAGTGGTTAGGTTGCAGTACTGCAGGCCACTTCAGCTGACTGCTATCTGCAGTTCAGCGGTTCAAATCTCACCGGCTCAAGGTTGACTCAGCCTTCCATCCTTCCGAGGTGGGTGAAATGAGGACCCAGACTGTGGGGGCAATATGCTGACTCTGTAAACCGCTTAGAGAGGGCTGAAAGCCCTATGAATCGGTATATAAGTCTAACAGCTATTGCTATTGCTATGAAAACCATTGGTATAAGAACTGGGACAGAGTACCTGTTTGGGCTCCTGCAGATGTTAACCTCTTCAACATGGTACCCAAGACTTGCAAATCCATTCCAGACATAAAACCACCTTTTCGAATTCAGTTGCCTTGTCAGCTCCATCCGTACCACTCTTGTATATCAGCATTTGCAATGACTAGTAGAGGATTCTTTGTGGCAGTCCAGTCTAAAGAAAATCCTTCTATGCAGTTAAAAACTCCATTTTCCTAAGCTGGTGAAAACTGAGACTTTCCTTCCTGCTATTTACTGTGCTTTATGCATTTCATGCAGTTCTGAATCCCTTTTCAAAACACAGCTTTTGGCAGCATTTCCAAAAAAAACCCTGTTTGACTTGACTTTAGGAAATATTACATTTTTATCTCATCAAAAGCCAGTTTACAATGCCTTATATAAATCTTGGGAGGGTGTGGGGGAGAAAGAAAAGAGCAAGAAATCACAATTGGCTCTGGGAGCAGCAAGGTGCAGTTTATAAAGTGAAGAAAATCTGATCAAGAAAACACATCACAAAGTTTTCAGATACAAGATCCTTTAGACCGTGGCAACTGCAATAAGAATGGACAACTGACTAGATAACAGATACCGTATAAGTAAACCTATTCATTTCCTCGATGAAATGGCATCAATTTTCACTTAACTATTAGGCAGCTAGCTCTATTTTGAAGTAAGGTATAAGAATAAAAAGCATGGTTCCTTTATGCTTGTTGCTGTTCTTGCCACACCGGGTCAAGATCTGTCACTTATTTAATAATTCTATACTAATCCATCTCAATCAATGCTATCTGACCACTCTGATGGTGAATATCTGGCATAGTTTCCTGTGACCTCTGACCCTTTCCTGATGAAAATCCAGATAAGCATGTGCAGCACCTTAACACTGTGACCAAAGTGCAGTCAATATAATCCAAAAAGCATGCAAAACTTTGTGTAGAATCAGGAAAAGTCCTGGAAAAGATCTATAGATTTGGGTTTGAGCAGAGTTGGTCCCAATAAAGGAGATATGGTAGTATTTCTGTGGGAAAGAATGGACCATATTAACAAGCTCTGCCCATTTAGGAATTGGGTTCAAGGCTCAAAAGAGAAGAATGTCCCTATTGTGCCATGCGTAAAGGTTCTCAGCAGTGGTGGGATTCAATCAGTGTAACAACCAATTCGCTGAGCGCGCGCTTTGTGCACATACAGTCCGTTTGAAAACAGCTCTAAAATTTACCTTCTACTGCAGCTCCGGTGAGTAAAACAGCTGAGGCACAGCAATCCGCTCTGCCGCGCCTATCAGCTGAGCTTCAAACAAAGTAAATATAGGACAGAGTAGCGCAGGGGCAAATGGACGGAGCCAACTGATCGCCACAACTACCGGTTCGCACAAACCGGTCCGAACTGGCTGACTCTCACCCCTGCTTCTCAGAGGCTTTTATACAAGAAATTCCAAGCCTTCTCCAGATTCCTTTGGTGCTAATTAGCTGTGGTCCAGACAGCAGCTCCCCTCCCCAATTAGCTCACAGTTCCTTCTAGAGCTGCCTTATTGTCATCCATCCACCACTCTCACTTTCAACCTGGTCACACGTTGACTTCCTGAATGGCTGCATCTGCTTGAGAGTTGACAACCATGATCTCAGAAGCTCTGACCTGAATTTCAGAATAAGGGAAATTAGGTTTCACAAGGATCTCATCATATAGTTTTTCCTACTCTTTCTATATGGAGACAATCAAGGGAAAGATTCTACACACCCCAATCAATCACAGTCACAAATATTTTCACACAAAACTATTTGTTAACCCTGGGTGGCAGGATTATGGGGAGCTGGCAGCTATAGAATGTCGATAACTTTCTAAACAGTTACAAAAAAATATTGATCAAATTAAGGAAAGGTAAAGGTTCCCCTTGCACTTATGTGCTAGTCATTCCTGACTCTAGGGGTGCTCATCTCCATTTTAAAGCCAAAGAGCCAGCATTGTCCGAAGATGTCTCCATGATAATGTGGCCGGCATGACTAAATGCCGAAGGCGCATGGAACGCTGTTACCTTCCCACCAAAGGTGGTCCATATTTTTCTACTTGCATTTTTACATGCTTTCGAACTGCTAGGTTGGCAGAAGCTGGGACAAGTAACGGGAGCTCATTCCATTATGCGGCACTAGGGATTTGAACGACCTTTATGATCGACAAGCTCAGTATCTTAGTGACTGAGCCACCATGTCCCTTCATTTATCAAATTAGCAGCTGGCAAAAAAAATCTCCCCTGATAACCTAAATCTTTCTAGTTTTGCTTCAGGCATCGGCTTTTGCGTACTGCTTATCTTGCAAAATGGATTTTTCTAATAGAAGCACAGGAGTTGCATGGAACACTAACAGTGTCACAGATTTAAATTAATTATTTTAATTAAAATATAAAATATTTAATTAATCTCAATTTAAATGTTTTTAAATTAACATTTATATTATAGGACTCTATTTTACTTGGCGTCTCCTATTTTCACATCTGTGGTATTATTGCCAGCACAGCATGTTGTTGTCTGCTCGTAATCCTGGGAGCGTCTGTAAACTGTGCATGAATTGTAAGCCTGCCCAAGTCTTCTTCATGTTGAAATTCTTTTTCTTGAAAGCAATCAATCAAAGTACATTTATCTGCTATTCTTTGTTTCTAGATTTTTCAGAATGGAAATATTTTTCTGGAGTACAGTAGTTGTTGATTTACAACAGTTCTTCTAATGATCACTCAAAGTTACAACGGCACCTAAAAAAGTGACTTATGACCCTATTTCACAGTTATGATTATTGTAGCAATCCCATGGTCACATGATCAAAAATCAGATTCTGGTCAATTGACTCATATTTATGATGGTTGCAGTGTCCTTTTTTTCTGAAAAAGTTTTTTATTAGGTAAACATTAAAAACATTGGATATAGTGTGACATTTCTGGCATAAATGTTTCCATATAGTGATTAGATCTTACAACAATTATCTTTTATATCCATTACATAGGTGTATGTAGTCAGTTAGATTACCTGTCCCGTTGTAGTCAGTTAGATTACCTGTACCGCTGGTCCTTTCTTTTATATAATTACTAACCATACAAATACATATCCAATTTCTACATATCACACATTCTTAATACCCTAATTTCCAATTCTTAACTTGACTGTTTTTCTGTCCCGGCCTTTTCCCCTCGTTTCTAACCATCATTTGTCCCAGATTTCATGATATTCCGTCTCACTCTTGTCTTTGAGCTCTTGAGTCAGTCTGTCCATCTCTGTGCACGTCAGTATCTTATTTACAATACAATACAATAGCAGAGTTGGAAGGGACCTTGGAGGTCTTCTAGTCCAACCCCCTGCCTAGGCAGGAAACCCTATACTGTTTCAGACAAATGGCTATCCCACATCTTCTTAAAGACTTCCAGTGTTGGGGCATTCACAACTTCTGGAGGCAAGCTGTTCCACTGATTAATTGTTCTGTCAGGAAATTTCTCCTCAGTTCTAAGTTGCTTCTCTCCTTGATTAGTTTCCACCCATGGCTTCTTGTCCTAGCCTCAGATGCTTTGGAAAATAGTTTGACTCCCTCTTCTTTGTGGCAACCCCTGAGATATTGGAAGACTGCTATCATGTCTCCCCTAGTCCTTCTTTTCATTAAACTAGACATACCCAGTTCCTGCAACCGTTCTTCATATGTTTTAGTCTCCAGTCCCCTAATCATCTTTGTTGCTCTTCTCTGCACTCTTTCTAGAGTCTCCACATCTTATCTACATCGTGAATTTATTATTCTACATCGTGAATTTATTATTTCTTGTTCCGAGGGAGTCTCCTTGTTTTTCCATTTTTGTGCAAAAACTAGTCTTGCCGCTGTTAAAATATGCAACATTAAATATAGTCCACCTTTGCCATGTTTTTCTTTTGTGATCCCTAGTAGAAATAATTCTGGCCTCAACTCCACCCTTTGATTTAGCATCTCTTCCAATTACTTTCTTATCTGGTGCCAAAAAGCCCTAGCTTTCATGCACTCCCACCGCATATGGTAGAAGGTCCCTTACTGCAGCATTACATTTCCAACATTGTGGCAATAGGTTTTTGTTAATTTTAGCTAACCTTGTGGGTGGGATGTGCCAATGGTTGCAGTGTCCTGATGTCACATGATCCCCTTTCACAAACCTTCTGATAAGCAAAGTCAACGGGCAAGCCAGATTCATTTAAACTGGGTTACTAATTTAATACCTGCAGGGATTCATTTAACAACAGAAAGGTGGCAAAATGGAGCAAAACTCACTTAAATGTCTCACTTAACCACATAAATTTTGGGTTCAATTGTGGTTTTAAGTGAATGTGGTCCAACCACATCCTTTCCATGTAGTTGGAAAGAAGAGAATGACCAATAGAGTACTTAGCAACCACATAGAGAGATGGAAGGATTCAGCATCATTGGTGATGGCTGCATTTTTGAAAGAGCTTTGGGATCAATTTAGGGACAGATCATCGTGGAGGAAATCTCTCTGTGTAGTTGCTAAGGACTGACAGCAACTTGATGAATCAATCAAGAAAAAAGATAAACATGACCAATCTATGGGAAGACCGATAAACAACAACTTTGTATGTATGAGCCAGGGTTTTCCAGAGTAACCAAACTAAATGTTAAATAAGAAACGAGAGTGATTGCCTAAATTAAAAGCCACATTTTGGGAATTATAGCAAAGTAAGTGAGAGTGAGTGTCTCTAAAATAAAAGCCAGATTTCTGGAATTATGGAAAAGTAATTAAACTCATCATTGAAAAAAAAATATGCTTTTAAATTTGATTTCCTTTTTGTTCTAGCATTGTTTTATATCTATCTATCTATCTATCTATCTATCTATCTATCTATCTATCTATCTCTCTATCTCTCTATCTCTCTATCTCTCTATCTCTATCTCTATCTATCTATCATCTATCTATCTATCTATCTATCTATCTATCTATCTATCTATCTATCTATCTATCTATCATCTATCTATCTATCTATCTCTGTGTGTATATGTATGTGTGTGTATGTTCCAGCATAACTCTGGAACGCCTCGAGCAATTTCAACCAAGCTTGATACACAGATGACTTGATCTCTGGAAACAAATACTGTTAGGGTCCCTAACACCCCTTGGTGTGTGTGTTCTGTTAAGATACAGCTTGTTGTGCCTTACCATACTGCCGTAAAATGGCTTCTACTGTACAGCGCTGTGGAGTTGCCATGATAACAGCTTCACAGTTCTCCACAAGGGTGCACCCTCTAATAAGGTCGAAAATCCAACATTAGAAATTACAGTTGGTTCGGACATTTTCAACAAGGCTTTGATTATTTTTGAGGACAGATATATGGCTTCTTGGGGCACAGGGAAAACTTACTGTATAACTAATTTAATTGTTGCCAAAATCAGGGATTTTCCTGTCTAATACAGGATTAGGATAAATAAATACCCGGGCAACGCCAGGTTATCAGCTAGTATATTTATAAAAAGCAAGTGATATATTTATTTCTTCCTCAGCCCTAAATGCAAGGAAATAATTGGTTTTCTTCACAAGAAGAGTTATGATATTAGTCTCCTTTGTCTATTGAAGTGGGAACACTTCTACGCATTAGAGTTCCCATTACTAGTTATATGAAAATGGGAATGTGAAAAGACCTAGGCTATTGACGTAAGAATAAGCAATGTGTACCAATGTAGAGCCATGTGTGCCAAAATATTTTAATAAACATTTTTTTCTTTGAAAGGCAAAAAACAAAATAATAACACAAAATCCTAGAAATTCATACAATCAACCTAAGATGTGATCCAATTATGTCAGACCCATCATCCTATTAATAAGATCTGTGTTAAACCTATATGCGGTGTGTATTGGTGACTTCATGCTTAGAATAATATTCTAAGCAATTAATGAAAAATTGCCAAATATGTGGATATATAGAAAATAAGAGCAAAAAAAAAATACCATACTTCCCACTAGAGTCTACAAAATAGTTTGACAAATTAATATGTAGAGTAGTTTAATTTCCTTTGTCCCTGGAAAGATTATTAATGTAATGGAAACTTTTCTGACGGATACTTTTCTATGGGAACAAGAAAAATCTGTACTTTCAGGAAAGCATATTTGTATGCTATTGAACTTTTCACAATCTTTTGTAGACAATAGGCACATTTTTAAAGAAAAAAATCACACAATTTTGCTATTTGTTTTCTGGAAATTACATGTATTAGGAAAACTATTTAAAGAAAGTTGCACATTGTGAGCATTGTGTTTAAAAAGACATATTCAGGTCAAATGCGTTTAATGTATTAACACTGGGGAAAAATAGATGGATTTTCATATGCATTTGGGGTGTGTTTTTAAGCTTCAACAAGAAAAATGATTTAACTTAAACAAATGCAAAGATGGAAGAATAAACAGATATGCTATATATTAGACATTCTTGCTGTTGTTGAAATATTTTTTAATATATTTTTTATTTTTATTTTTTCTGATTGTTGAGTGATGTTTTTAATGCACTGGGAGTGAGTATCTTCACTTCAGTAATTAAAGTAATTAAGAAATTTAAGAAGAAAAGAAAAGGAAAAATGTAGATAGACTGGGCTCTGAATAAGTGCATTCATGTGTCTTCCTTGACAGGCAAATTTTGTATCTATGCTACTGTCTTCCTTTTACATTTTGGTAAACAGAACAGCTTCCCTTGTCTCTTAGGGCTCCCCAACCTATTACTAGTTCACCCCAATTCAGCTAGTCCTTGACTTGTGATGACACAAGTGGGACCGGAATTTCCATCGCTAAACAAGGTGAGTTAAGTGAGTTATGACCTTCTTTTGCCACAATTGTTAAGTGAATCAGTGAGGTTATTAAGTGAATCATGTAGCTGTTAAGTGAACCTGGATTCTCCTTGTCAGAAGCTGGCTGGGTAGGTCATAAATTGTGATCATGTGTCTGTTCTGACCTAGGCTTCCCCAGCAGCATGAAGCCGAGTCCGCGTCCCAATAAATCCCTTTTATTTAATTTACAGTTTATTCCTCTCCCACAGTCTTTCAAGATAGCTCACAATTACCGACCTTTATTAGGCTTGGAGAGTGGCCAGGCCAATATCTTTCAGACACCGCAATACTTGGCAAGAATGCAGGAATGAACAAATTACCTCCTGCAAACTCCACTCCCCTTTTGCTCCTCTTTTATTTCCTATGGGAGGGGTCATTCACCGTCCACCTGTAGCCTTACTCCCAAGTCTACCCTTGTTCCTTATTCTGTTCCCTTCGTCTGAGAACTCTGTGCATGCACCTACTGGGAACAGGCTCCAGCTGTTCATCTGCCTCACTGATGTCTGACTCCAAAAGCAGCTGATAACTGTAGGATAGTCCTGGCCCCATCTCTGCCTCTGACACAGAGCCCTCATCAGAGCCTTCCCCAGACTCCAGGACTGACCCATGTTCCCCCCCCAACCTCCTCACTGTCCAAATCTGCTGCCAGCTCCACTGGCGGGCCACAACAGTGTCCTCAGGATGCTGCAACCATTGTAAATACAGGCAAATTGCCAAGTGCCCAAATTTTGATCACATGGCCACAGGGACGATGCAAGAGTCACATATGCAAGGTTGTAAGTATCTTTTTTCAATGTTGCTGTAACTTCAAGCTGTTGCTAAATGAATGATTGTAGGGCGAGGACCTCCTGTGTCCCATACTGTATCATAGAGATCTATGTCTCTCTGAAGACCAGCAGTTTAGAGAGCTACCCAGTCATTGTGGTGATAGAAAGGCTGCCTTCATTGCCTTTTTATTGCCAGAGCAATGGTGAGATTAGGCTATAAACTGCTGCTGCGGACATTCTGTTTCACACAGAAACTGACAAGCAGTCACAATTAATGCTGCTGCCTTTTTGAAAAGTATGATGAAATGTCAGGTGTATTTGTCCTCTGCAGCACAAGCAAAAGATCTGTTTATTTTTGTATCACTTGTTTGAGTTTATTTTTGTATGCATAACATTATCTCACTGCATAACTTTTTGTATCTGTGTATACATGGGTGTTAAAGTCAGTGTTTACCCCAGAAGTGTTTTTCAGAAGTGGTTTGCCATTGCATCCTTCCTAGGACGGAGAGAGAGTGACTGGCCCAAGATCACCCAGTTGGATTCTAGGCACTTTGTTGTTGTTAGTTGCGAAGTTGTGCACGGCCCATTGCGACCCCATGGACAACGTTCCTCCAGGCCTTCCTGTCCTCTACCATCCCCCATTTAAGCTCAGGCCTACTGCTTCAGTGACTCCATCCTGCCACCTCATTCTCTGTCGTCCCTTCTTCTTTTGCCCTCCATCATTCCCAGCATGAGGCTCTTCTCCAGTGAGTCCTTCCTTCTCATTAGGTGGCCAAAGGATTTGAGTTTCCTCTTCAGGATCTGGGCCTTCTAAAGAGCAGTCAGGGTTGATCTCCTCTAGGACTGACCGGTTTGATTGCCTTGCAGTCCAAGGGACTCGCAGGAGTCTTCTCCAGCACCAGAGTTCAAAGGCCTCAATTCTTTGGCGCTCAGTCTTCCTTATGGTCCAACTTTTTCAGCCATATATTGCAATTGGGAAAACCATAGCCTTGACTATACACACTTTTTACTTTTGTTGGCAGAGTTATATCTCTGCTTTTTAGTATACTGTCTAGATTAGAAGACCCTAAGATCTAGGCACTTCAGGGCTTCCCAATTCTAACCTGCTGTCTTAACCACTACACAAGACTGTTTCTTTAAGACACTTTCAATTGTATCTTATTACAAGGCCCATAAATCTCAGTGTCAGAATAAACAATGAATGGCAAAAACATGCACTTTCAAAGAAATAATGTGGCACATCCTTTCAGCAGAAAAATAAATTTAAAAAACTCAGCTATTGTACAGATATGAGTTTCCAAAGGTCTAGGTTTTAATGACCCAGAAATAAGCAAATATGTATATAATTGAAAGCCGGTATTCTGCTTTTTAAAACACCTCACTGTTCCATATTCAGGCTGCTATTATTGTTATTTTAAAATGAAGACTCTTACAATAGGAGCAAACCATGAAGCAGTAAAAGGTTGCTGATTTTAGAGGAAATCTAAACAGATTTGAGCTACCAACCCAAATGCAAGACCACCAGACACAACTTGGAGACACTTAGAAAGTCATTAGTAGTATCAACAGTCAGGACAAGCAGCAAAACAAAACAAAACAAAAATTATTGAGCCACTGACATATGGGCTACTTTCAGCTTTACAGGCCATAAATTGTAGAGACATAAGATAGATGACTCAATTTAAGACAAAGTAACCAAGTGTCAGTAAATAGGAGCTGGGGTATGTAATAAATGATGTATATTACAACTCCTATGGAAAAGAATGCAATACATCAAATGTATTTCCACAAATTATGCTAAGCAGAATATAGAGAGCTACCCAAGAAGGAAGAAGAGCCTCATGAGAAGATATTTCTCAACTCTAGCTGATGCTAAAATTTGTAAAAGACCTCTAATAGAGCTACTTAATAAGTCTTTATATCAACCAAACCCCATTTTACATGGTTTAGATTGTCCCCTGTAAGTAAGAGGGTTTTAAATGTCTTTCAAATCCATTAGGTCTTTCTGAAGGGAGAACAATGACCTTGAGAATGTTGAGCTGACCAGTCAAAGTACAATAACCAACAAATCCAACTTTGAAAAAAGTGTCTGCCAGCCATCCTCATTTTCAACACCATTCAAGTGATACCACAGAGTTAAGATAAAAGAGAAATCTAAAAGATTTGCATGCAAAAAAGCTACCAGCAATGTGAAATCTTTCAACATTGTCAGTCCAAGAGCCAAACTGACTCTTTCTCTGGGACTGACCGAGGTTCTCCTATTCCAGATCTAACTAACCTTGATTCCCTTTAGTTTTCACACCACGTCAAAATTGCAATCTGCTGAAAAAAATCAGTAGTAAAGTGAAAAACCAGTTCTGAACATGGAGTGCTACATACTTCATTTCATTTCAGAGAGGAAAATCAAAGCATTAGCAAGCCTCTATGACCAAGGGACGTGGTGGCTCAGTGGCTAAGATGCTGAGGTTGTCGATCAGAAAGGTCGGCAATTTGGTGGTTTGAATCCCTAGTGCTGCGTAATGGAGAGAGCTACCGTTACTTGTCCCAGCTTCTGCCAACCTAACAGTTTGAAAGCATGTAAAAATGCAATTAGAAAAATAGGGACCACCTATGGTGGGAAGGTAACAGTGTTCCCTGTGTCTTCGGCATTTAGTCATGCCAATCACATGACCATGGAGACCTCTTCAGACAGCGCTGGCTCTTCAGCTTTGAAACGGAGATGAGCACCGCCCCCTAGAGTCAGGAATGACTAGCACATATGTGCAAGGGGAACCTTTATCTTAATGACTAAAGGATTTGAAATTCGCCTCAACAATTTGATATTGATTCTCCTGATGTTACCCCTTTGGAACTTTTCAAGCCCTGCATCACCTTAAAAAATTTGAAATCAGTGTTTCCCAATGTTGATAATTTTCAAACCTCTGCACTTCCATGCCCAATATTCCTTTTAAGGTAGCTGTGCCTAAGAATTCTGGATTCTGAAGTCCACCCATGTGCTTGGACATTGAGAAATAATAGTCTACACTTACTTTGAATTTGGCTTGCTGAGAAAATCTGGAAAAAAATTCCAAAATCCAGCAGGTACTTTGGGATTTTAACGAAAAGTTCAGAGAGGAGGTGACACATTATCTGAAGCAGAGAAAGGGAAGAAGAAAGCTTTCTGAAAACATACCTCCTGAGACAGCGTAATGGGTAAGGGGTGGACTAATTTCAAAAAGCAGAAAACCTGCAAGGGAGCAGAGTTGCTAGAGTGGAAATCAAGGACAAGATATATCAGAAAAATACAGGTAAGGAGAGAATAAGGGTATGGAGAAGATAAAGGGCAAAGAAAGTTTGGAAGCCTGCCTTGAAAATGGGAATGAATTCAGCTTTCATTTTTTTGCCTCTGGATGCGGTGGCTCACTGGGTAAGATGCTGAGCTCATCGATCAGAAAAGTCAGCAGTTCAGCAGTTTGAATCCCTAGCGCTGCGTTAATGGAGTGAGCTACCATTACTTGTCCCAGATTCTGCCAACCTAGCAATTCGAAAGCATATAAAAATGCAAGTAGAAAAATAGGAACCATATTTGGTGGGAAGGTAACAGCATTCCGTGCGCTCTTGATGTTGAGCCATGCTGACCACAGGACTACGGAGACGTCTTTGGACAGCACTTCGTCTTCAGCTTTGAAATGGAGATGAGCATCACCCCCTAGAGTTGGGAACGACTAGCACATATGTGTGAGGGGAACCTTTACCTTTATCTTTTACCTTGGGAAATGGTGGTTTCCATACTAGACACTTTGCTGAAAGAAAACCCAAGAGACACCAAACCTGATGGTTGGCAAACGAGTATCAGTGAGTAGAGAAACGAATGGATAGCTGAGATGGAGCAGAAGAGCAGCAAAAGAAACCCCTTGATTTGTTTGCTCACCCACAGCTACTGACAGAAGTCATAGCTTCAACCGGATAATAACTAGATGAGACAGGTGTTCAGTTTGCATTAGAAACTTCAGTATTGAAATATCTAAGTTCCAGAAATTTTCTTTTGTTCTGCCATGTCAAGTTTCTGATCAAGGGGAAGAAAAACAGATGTGATTTCAGCTAGAGGTAAAACAGTTTTGCATAATGTTCTTGTTAGTCCATTTTCTTCCATTCAAGGCAACACACACACACACACACACACACACACAGACCAATGCATCAATCCATCCACACATAACACTTTTGTTTAGTTATACTGTAGTTTTGAGTTAACATTGAGTTAGTACATGGTCTTAGACAATTCCACTCTCTTTAATGGAATTCAGTTACTTCGAAATTTATCTCTATGGCATCACACAGGGATAGAAAGGTTTAAATTGGCCTCATTACAAAAATATATTTCATTTGACAAAGTCTTTGAAGTTATAAAGAGACAGAAGCGTCTCTGTTAACCATAGAGTTAAAAAGAAAGGGAATAACTCTTCTGAACTGCCAAGAACTAGGAGAATTTTGATCAGCTCTATTCTCTTTTCAAAGGAAGCACTGGACTTACATATCTAGGATCTGCATGACTTAAGGATGAAATCTAGCAAGTACTCAGGTCTCAGAGATCTTCCTGCACCTGTAGATAAGCAATCCCCTTCATATCAGATGTATCCTACATTGGACAGTTGTACATGGCGATATTCTATGCTGACAGGATTACAGGGCAAAAGTCAGCATCTGGGACTAGCAACGATGATGGGAAATACAGTTCAGCCAATGGAAATCATCAGATTGGAAACCACAGAAATAGAAATAAAGACCATCGAGATATGATGCACGTCTTCAGAGGCCTCCAGTCCCTTTTTTTGAAAGCTGCCACTGATTCTTAAGAGCTATAATATTGAAATCCAACTCCCTAAACCAGAGGTCTTCAAACTTGGCAACTTTAAGACTTGTGGACTTCAACTCCCAGAATTGTTCCTTAGATGTTCCTCTAAGTATTTGAACCTTTTTAAAATAAATTAATGCCTATTTTAAAGGTAAAGGTTCCCCTCACACATATGTGCTAGCCATTTCCGACTCTAGGGGGTGGTGCTCATCTCGGGTTCAAAGCCAAAGAGCCTCTGTCTAAAGATGGTCATGTGGCTGACATGACTAAATGCTGAAGGGGCTGTTATTTTCCACCAAGGGTGGTTCCTATTTTTCTACTTGCATTTTTTACATGCTTTCAAACTGCTAGGTTGGCAGAAGCTGGGACAAGTAACGAGAGCTCACTCCATTATGTGACGGTAGGGATTCGAAACGTGGAACTGCCGACCTTTCTGATCGACAAGCTCAGTGTCTTAGCCACTGAGCCACAGCATCCCTTTAATGCCTAATTTACTAAATCCCTATTTTCTGAAATTTGCCCCTTCGTATCTACATACCTCCATACAAGATTGTTTGCGTCAACATACACCTCCAGCTTGCCAAAGGAAAGTCCCTGTGCCCCAAATTTAAAGGCAGGCAGGAGACTCAGTTTATTTTAAATTTATTTTATTTATTTAAAACATTTGTACAGCTGCCCATTTTATATCACACTCAGGGCGTCTCCCGCACCAGGAGTTTTATTCAGTATAAAAAGATGAGCATAAAATAATTACACAGTAGCTTGAGTAAGATGTTAAATAATTAAAGCCATGTTGCTGGATTGGAGGGGAGTTAAATATTTCATTTTGAACAACAGCAGAAAGTGCTGTAAAGGATTATTTTACTTTTAGATGAAGCAATATTAATCAGCAACAAGTTAATTAATCATCGCCCTCTCTGTTATGCAGAGGTAACCAAAAGTCACATATATGAGCATTCTAAAGTAGCATGTTAACATTAGACATGATTTCATTTCTTTTCTATTCAGCCATCTGAATTAGTTGATATTATGCATGGGTTATCTCTTATCTCTTTGAGACATTAACAAAATAACCTAAAATGCTTTGAGATTATTTTGTAAAAAAAGAAAGGACATAATCCATCAGTAAAAATAAATCATGCCCCCACCAAACAAAAATGAATCCATTAGGATTCTCATTATTGTTGCTTTTATTTAATGAAAAAAAAAGGGGGGGGGAATAGCAAAAGGTAAAAAAAGTGGTAAAAGAGTTCATTGTTCATAAAGAATTGCTAAGCAACAGCACTACAGACATTTCAACTGAGCTCCCAACAAATAATTAGCTAAAATAGAAGTTGAGGTTGAGAAGCTGCTAAATAGAATTTGAAAATACAGTCTAGAGTGTTCCTAAAACTCAGATAGTTTTAAACTATTTTTCTGGTTACACTCAGCCCAACAGACATTCAGAAATAACTGTGGAAATCAGTGATGAGGACCCTAAAGATAAACCTTCTATGAAATTAGTAGCATTTCTCTTGCTTTTATCTCTTCTATGGTTCCCCCGCCCCTGCATTTTACTAAGATTGGCATATTATAAAAGTTTCAAGAACTGGCTTTTTAAACCTAGCCTCGTATGAAACATATGCATATTTTATATAGCACTGTCTTGCTCACAAGTTAAGACCACCTGTCAGAAAAAGATTTCGGTGGACTGGAGTGCAAAAGTACCAAGCATTCAAAGATTTATGCTTGCTTAAGAACCGAGGTGGCCAAGCTGGATTCACCAAGGAGCAAAGGACAAAGAAGCTTTGCTGTAATTGCTGATTTTTAGTCAATAATGCAGAGGTTGTAAAAGAAATTATTTTGGATTATTTAGATATTAGTGATTCATAGAAGGGAACTGAGATCTTTTGCCTGGATTGGAGAGAAGATTGGCTCATTCGTTTGTCTTTTGCAAAAGAAGTATAGGACTTGTATACATGGGAACACATTTTTTTCAGTAAAAGAGCCAGGAATCTTAGTGAAAGACACCCTAAGGAACATCTCCAACTGTATGGCATATTGGTTCTTGGAAGGGAGGTAAGATGCTGAAGAAGATGGTGTTACACAAATTCGAGCTGTGAGCTTGGTTTTTGCTGAAGCCCCTTCAATTTCATGGATAACTGACATTCAATTCAACCAACCAACCAACCAACGCACGCACGCACGCACGCACGCACGCACACAAAGAAGTAGTGTCTATGAAGATTCCCAATCATCGAGGTCATGATTGTCCCAAAAGTGCTTTTTCCAAAAGGCAACTAGACTTTGTTGGTATTTTCTTTAAAAAAAAAACAAAAAACAAGAAAGTCCACTTGCCTTTTGGAAAAACACATCTGGGACAGAAAGAACAAGAAAATAAACAACTTCTCTTTGTAGTTAGTGTAGTGGTTGTAGTGTGCAGCAGCAGCCAAAAAAGCCAACACAATCTTAAATTGCATTAATAGAGGGATACAATCAAGATGAAGTGAGGTATTAATACCACTCTAAAAAGCCCCAGTAAGACCACACCTAGAATACTGCATTCAGTTTTGGTCACTATACTATAAAAAAGATGTTGAGAGACTAGAAAAAGTGCAGAGGAGAGAAACCAGAATGATAAGAGGATTGGAGGCTAAAACATATGAAGAATGGTTACAGGAACTGGGCATGGCTAGTCTAGTGAAGAGAAGGATCAGGGCAAACCTGATAGCAGACTTTCAATATTTGAGGGGCTGCCACAGAGAGGAGGGGGCCAAGCTATTTTCCAAAGCACTTGAAGGCAGGACAAGGAATAATGGGCGGAAACTGATCAAGGAGAGATTCAACCTAGAAATAAGGAGGAACTTTCTGACAGTGAGAAAAATCAACTAATGGAACAGAAGTTGCCTTCAGAAGTTGTTGGAGCTTCAACACTTGAGACTTTCAAGAAGAGATTGGATTGCCATTTGTCAGAATGGTGTAGGGTCTCCTACTTGAGCGGGGGTGGGGTGGGTGGGTGGGTGTTGGACTAGATGACTTATAAGATCCCTTCTAACTCTGTTAATTTGATCTTATCTGATCTAAACTTCCCAATTGAAACAAAGAGGCCATAGTAACACTGAAAGAGTGACATTTCTGCCTTAAAGACACAGATAATGGAAGTTATGTGCTCCCAACATCCTAGGCAGCTGTGGTTCTCTGTTGAGAATAGACATCAAGAAGGCCAAAATCTGAAATCAAAACCTTATCAATACTTTAAAGCAGGGGTGTCCAGCCATGGCTACTTTAAGACCTGTGGACTTCAACTTCCAGAATGGCTGGCTGGGGAATTCTGGGAGTTGAAGTCCACAGGTCTTAAAGTGGCCAAGTTTGTCACTCCTGCTTTAAACAAAGCAAGCATCTAACCCTGGCTGGAACAAATGAATTAACTGGGATGGATTCTTTTAAAGGAGAAGAGGGGAAAATCAAATCCTTGGGGAAAAAACAACAACTTACTAGCATTGATCATTCAGGCCGCTTTCATAAAGAGTGTCCTTGGAACTCAAATGCCATTGGCACAAACATTAATATACTGCAAAGCTTTTTAATTTGATTGCTTTGAGCTGAATAGATGGGTCAATGCCAAGTACACTGATCTCATCCGCTGAATGGAAATCACCGCACAATACCCGTCGATTAAAATGAAGTGACCTAGATTGACCACTCTACACAGGTACCTGCAAAATCAAAAACGGCTTCTATGACTCAAGAAGCCTGTTGCCTTCGATACAAAGAAAATGAGGCTGGATCAGTGGTGGGTTGCAGGTGGTATGCCCCGGTACGGCCGTACCGGAGCCTGCCCGGAGCACTGGGTAACGTTCCGGTACAGTGCTCCAGAGGGCCCACCCACCCGCCCGAGCTCCTTACCTGTCCTTTGGTGCTTCTGCGCATGCGCATGGTATGTACAGCACCTGCGCAACGTTCGTTGCTGGAAGGTATGATGCATGTATGTGCACGCACGTCGCGCACATTCATGTGGAGGACACCGGGCCCCGTTGCAACCGTACCAGTTGCAACGGGATCCGGAACCCACCACTGGTCTGGATCCAGAATCCCAAATATTTGACTTCGAGGACAGGAGAATTTAGGGTTTAGTAGTTGCAGGTTTAGAATTTATGCTCTTTTTAGAGCTAGATGCCAATTTGCCTTCTCTGGCTTATGGCATTTGACTCTTCCATTTTATGCCGATAAAACTAAAAAGAAATGTTGCTCCTTGGAAATTGAACCACCCTCTAAGTATTTTGGCTGCCCGGTTTGTGTGCTTTTTGTGGCTTTGCTCTCCCTTTTCTAAGATGAAGTGAGTACAACGGCAAATAATATTCCAAATAAGTGGTGAAATAACTGGCAGTGGTGAAATTCATTTTTTTTTTACTACCGGTTCTGTGGGCGTGGTTTGGTGGGCGTGACAGGGGAAGGCTACTGCAAAATCTCCATTCCCACCCCACTCTGGGGCCAGCTAGAGGTGGTATTTGCCGGTTGTCTGAACTATTCAAAGTATCAGCTACCAGTTCTCCAGAATCTGTCAGAACCTCCTGAATTTCACCCTTGCTCCCTGGACTGTGGAATGAGGAAAGAAGGGAGGGAGGGAGGGGAGAGGGGGGGTGAAGAAAGGACTGCTTGCCCTCTGGCTTCTATTTTCAATTTTTTTCCTAACCATTTAAGCAAAAAATTGCTTCCTTCCCCATCCTCAACACTTGTCCTTTTCACTGACCTAGTCAACCAAGTAGAGAGTATGGTTTCTTGTGTGTGTCTTAGCATGATACCATATTTTTTCTCTCAAACAACTCCTCAACTGACTTTCCATTCACCCCAAATGCCACTCTGGTGACTTGGCATTCATTCATTCATTCATCCATCCATCCATCCATCCATCCATCCATCCATCCATCCATCCATCCATCCATCCATCCTTTCCTTCTGCTCCCTCTGTGCTCAGTTGCAAAAGACACAGTCTTGCCAATAACCTCCCACTCAGATGGTGGTTCTCCAGGAAACTCCTTTCCCCAGCCTTTTAGATATGTGAGATTGCAAGAGACTATTAATAGGGTGAGACAGCTGCTCCAGAGAGTGGGGGAAAATCTCAGACAGCAGGTCTAATGTGAACTGAGGTCCTGCTAGAGGCGACCCTCTTCGCTGCAGTGACCCTACTTTGTCTGTAACATTCTCCACCAAGGAGCAACCTCCCTGGCCTTGTCTCTCTCTATGGCTTCCCCAGGGAGAATGAAACAGAACAGGACCACAGCAGGAATGACAGCTAAAGTCCTAAACACTCACTTCCAAATCATGAAAGCTCTGGGGGATTTACCAAGTGGCATCTGTTGCCACATTTCTGCAGATACCTACGAAGAACCCACATTCACATTCAAAAGAAGACACCATCGATGTAATGTTCATCAGTCAAC
This sequence comes from Thamnophis sirtalis, assembly GCF_051295495.1. NCBI lineage: Eukaryota > Metazoa > Chordata > Lepidosauria > Squamata > Natricidae > Thamnophis > Thamnophis sirtalis. The sequence goes on from NW_028261395.1 coordinate 21,596,544, forward strand.
TGCTGTGTGGATATTTCTTCTTCGCTTGATTTCTGTAATTTCAGCCAGACCAATATCTCTCTGTGTGTGTGTGTGTGTGTGTGTGTGTGTGTGTGTGTTTTGATAGGAAATAAAATAAAGGTAAAAAAAAGGAAGTTGCCTGGTTCTTGATGGACATTTATATGCTGCGAAGCTGAGAGAGCAAGGAAATCTTTATTGCATCTGACCTCACATCCATGCAGAGGTGTAGAACGGAATTGTAATGTTACCTTCAAAGCTCACACAAGACTTGGTGCTTTGGCAAAGAATCACTAACACATGCCTGGTAGGCATTTTTGGAGGGAAGGAAAGAGGAGGGAGGGAGGGAGGGAGGGAGGGAGGAAGGAAGGAAGGAAGGAAGGAAGGAAGGAAGGAAGGAAGGAAGGAAGGAAGGAAGGAAGGAAGGAAGGAAAGAAGGAAGGGGAAATGAAGACAGGACCAAAATTCAGAAGTTTCTCAATAATAGTTTATCTGAATTTTGGTTTATTCTTATTTATTGTAATGTGGAGTATGAATTCTAATGAAACTACATAATCCCCTCTTAATGATGCTTGACTTAGAAGGTATATTTTTTGCAATAAGTAACAAAGGAAACAAACCCTCACCCAATGTGTGACATACCTGGACTTTCTTCTTCTTTTTTCTAAAAGAGGTAGCAAAATGCATAAACCCAGATTATCTGCAGCAATCTGACAGCCCTTTGGGTGAATGGACAGGTTCTGCTTAAATAAAGACACTGAACAAAGCCTAGTTTTAGAAAATACAATATACGGTATACATTTTAACTTGACTCATTTTATGGATGTGCTTCTTTGCAAACTAGACACAAGGAACGTAGGAAAATTCTTCCCACCATGTCAGACTTCCTAACTCTGAATTATCAAGACTGATTACAGATGTTTGTGGTTGTTATGACCACCTTTCTCTATTAAACATGTTTCCAGAGTATTAAGGTAGATTATCAAGCTTTTAATGGCATGGACATTAATTTCTAGATGACAGACTTGGGGCTAGTTATTTATGATTTAGTTTGCTGCTATTGGCTGGGATATTTCCTTACAGAATTTATGGGAGAGAGCAATTATATGGCCTCCCCCCCCCCCTCCTCTCTTGATTGCCTTTCTATAAAAGCACCAATATTCCTAAAGTGGTCCATCTGTGTTTTTATGTTGATAGAATTGGTCCCAACACAAGGCAGGAAAGGATAGGCTGACTTGCTCTTATGAACACATTTGTGTTTTATTTTATTTCCACTTAAATTAATATTTGTTAGAATTACTGGCCTGTGGCCTGGGTCCCAGTGACTACTTCAATTCTCCATTTGCCTGCTATTACAAGGTACTTCTGATAATTGAGGAACAGACATAAGTGCAGAAAAAAGGAGGATGTTCACTCTACACACAACTATTGTATTATTTCTAGGAAATGAGGATATGGTATCTTTTTAGCAGGCAAGCAAGCTGGAAAAGCTTACAGGAACTTTTTCCTGTAACTTTTCTGGAAAATGATTTGCATACGTAGAAAAATGACTGTTTCTTGGAGTGTAAACAGGGAATAAACAAATTTAATTTCAGAGAGAGATACCTGTTGCAAACTGTTGGGGCCTCTTAGGAGACATGCCAACCATTTATGAACTGTGGCTGTGTGAACTTGTGTGCAGCAGGATGCAAGATTGTCCTTTCATTCCCTTTAAGTGATAAAATGTACAACAGGCGAAATGGAACTTCAGAATAACTACAGTACTTACTATTCTTCCATACAATTGACATTTTGTGTATTACCAATAGAGGAAGAAATTCTGTTTTCCAATTACAGTAATACTATGGCCCTTTGGAATTCATAGCATATCTCCACAATGTGGACGCAGCCAGCTGTTCTCGCCACTTTTCAAAAGCTGCAATGGGGAAAATAGCAGGGCAGCTGGGTTCACAAATGCATTTCATGGTGAATCTTCTCTGAGACTGATCAGGAGTTTTTCATCACATCCCTCACTTTTCCAGCACAGTAACCATCGTGAAGCAAGATCCCACATAACTGATCTTACAAACGTGGTTTGACTTTGAAGTGGTGCTACTGAAAGCTGGCTTAAGAGTTGCTGGGGTATTTGTAGAAAGGCGAGAGGAGGAAGAGGAGGGGGAGGAGGATGGGAAAAGGAGGAGGACGGAGAAGAGGAAGAAGTGAGGAGGAGGGGAGGAGGAGGAGGAAGAGGAGGCAGTGAGGAGGAGGGGAAGGAGAAAGAGAGGAGGGAAAGGGGAGGGGAGGGGGGAAACAAAGAGGAGGAAATGGGAGGAGGAGGAGGAGGAGGAAGAGGAAGAAGTGAGGAGGAGGGGGAGGAGAAAGAGAGGAAGAGGAAGAGGAAGGAGGAGGAGGAGATAAAACTGTGAAAAAGACTGAAGAATATTCCAAAGAGGGGCTTGCAAAGTACATTTGACTGAAGCGTTTCCCTTGTTTTTGAGATGTGGCATTTGTAGCTAAACATGCACATGAATTCTCTGGCTGTTCCACATAGAAAAACATCCATTACTTCTGAAACAACATACAAGAGTCTCAAATAATACTCAACATTCATGCTTTGTTTATTCAATGTGTCCCTGGCAAAACACCCTTTCAAGTGTTTTGTGCAGGTATTGTGGTCACTTTCTCACAGGGCAAAATCTTTAGCATTTGTAAAGAAACAAATTGCTTCGAGCTTTATATAGCCAATGGTACAAGATTCCAGATTTAGTTCTCTATTTTTATCTCAGCATTTATTCAATGTAAAATCCAGCCCCTTTGCATGTAGATCTGGTATTTCTATCATTATTTTAGGAGAAGAAAAAACTCAAGCCATGAGATAATAGCATGTGATCTTATTAAAGAACTAATCAGTCATCATTTATTAGCCTTCTCAAATATTCGGGTAAATAATACTTAATTCGCAGGCAATTATCCCTTGTTCTAAATGGCAAAATAATTTCCATGTGATTTGCATTTCAAGCATATTTATGTGACCACAGATATTCCACAGGTCATATTCCACCTTCATGCCGTCAAGAATGCATAAATGCAAGATATAATTTCAGTGTTTATACAGCCTATTTAAAAAAAAGAAACCTATTTACGGTGGAAAGGCATCAATAGTTATTAGCCTACCTGTATTTTCTGAAAGAAAGAATGAACAAAAAGGGGGACAACAATGAATTGCTTGATTACTTTAAAGTTCTTCAATTTTTGAACAATGGAAGATGCTCATAAAACTTCACTGTGGTGAAAAAAATATTCCTTGCATTTACATAATATTCCACCTTTTATAGGCTTTATAAACATATTTATTTCCATAAGAGAAGGGGAGGGTTGCATTGTTAGTCTGAGGGGACAGCCAGCCTGACCTTTCCTTTTCATCCAAAGCTGGTGAAATAGTGATTATTCTGAACTGGTGATGGAAAAAGATGAAGTGAGGTGCCAATAGACATTTTATCAACTCAGGTATCCTATCAGGTATACAGTTTGGACAGAGATAGCAAGGGACAGAGGAGGGGGGGAGAGAGAGAGAGAGAGAAATCGGTAGGTAGGTAGGTAGGTAGGTAGGTAGAGATAGATAGATAGATAGATAGATAGATAGATAGATAGATAGATAGATAGATAGATAGATGTAGAGGGAGGGAGGGGGAGGGAGGGAGGGAGGGAGGGAGGGAGGAAGGAAGGGAGGGAGGGAGGGAGGGAGGGAGGGAGGGAGGGAGGAACTTCCATCTTCTGAATCCATTTTCCAGCATGGGAAATATTCTTCAAAATTTTGTAATGAATCCAGATGGACTCAAAAATACCTTTGATATTTACAGGGTGGACATATTCACAATCTTTAATATGTCAACATTATAGAAAAATTAGTTATTATAGTCCATCATCTTACATCCAGAAAGGCTCCTGAGATCAAATGTATTTCCCCAAAGAGTTTATCAGGCTCACTGAGGACTGGTGGACCTCCTGCTATGAACTAGAGGTTGAGTCTACACAGCATATTCTTTTTTTCTACTTTATTTTGGATATGATCACTAATTAATAACTGTTCCTTCTTCTTCCATTTCAGAAGTTACGTATGTTGTATGGGGGATTATTCTTTGTCTCTCCAAAAATAGACCATCACACTGCCTACTGTATGGATCCTTCCCCTAAAATGCATAGAATACACACTGTATGAGTTTTAGGAAGCCAATTCTAAGCTCTTTTTTTTTAAAGTAACCAATGTGTTATAAAGATACCAGTCTACCTCTTATGGTAGATTAACTTTGTCTATAAATACATGAGAGAAAGAATAAGGCAGGGTAATCTTTCATTTGTAGATATGCATATATATATGTATGTATAGATGCACACCCAAGCTGATGACAAGGAAATCTGCACAGGCACAAAATCCTACCTTGTTATGGTTAATGGATGCATATATGTGCAGACCAAGCTATTCAAAAGCTATTAAGAGAGATTGAGGCCATTTACAGAGCACTTGGCCTTGATCTGGCTAGCAGAGCTTTTTAAAAGTTCATCCCAATTTGACCATTATTTAGGCAATGCCAGAGACAGCAAAGTAGGCTGGGAAAGAAAGAAAGAAAGAAAGAAAGAAAGAGAGAGAGAGAGAGAGAGAGAGAGAGAGAGAGAGAGAGAGAGAGAGAGAGAGAGAGAAGAAAGAAAGAAAGAAAGAAAGAAAGAAAGAAAGAAAGAAAGAAAGAAAGAGGGAATGGGAGGGGAAGGGAAAAGGAGGGGGAGGGAAGAAGGAAGGGATGGAGGAAGGAAGGGAATTCAAATGTAGATATACCTCAAGGACTGCAAAACTGAGATTGGCCTGTGCTGACAATGAAAAGTGGCAATAACCAGACTTTCAAAGTTATGGATATAGAAATTAGGTTTGAAGGAAAGAAAAAAATGCAGGCTTTAAATTCAAGGCATGAGATTCTGTGCCTCCTATTTCTGGTCTTTTTCTCCCACTCTAGGAAAGACAAACACACTGCAAATAACATGCCACACAAACCCATATACAAACAGACTGATGTTCTCTCACTCAGGCTGCACTTTCATATTAAAGGTTCATTTTTCTCTATAGAAATAAAAACGACAGCACACTATTTGGTTAATAAAAAATGTTTGGCTTGTGGGATATTCCTGCTGCAGAAATGCCGTTGAGGACAAGCCTGCATAAAGGGTTTTTCAGGAGTAAAGGCAAAAGATAACCAGAGGGACTCACAACACCACTGCCATCCTACCTCAAGCAACACAAAGAGTAAATCCAAGGTAGAGTGCCAAATGCCTTGGATTTCTTACAGCTCAGCCTTCTGGACTGCAGCCCTTGCCCCATTCATAAAGAGCAAAATAACAACTGTACTAAACTTACAGGATGGAGACCTGATATTTCACCTATTCAAACATCTGAATTATGCTAAAGGTAAAGGTTCCCCTCACACATATGTTCTAGTTGTTCCTGACTCTAGGAGGCGGCACTCATCTCCGTTTCAAAGCCGATGTCAGGCCTGCAGCCATCTTTTCTTTTGGATCTTTGATCTGCCACACTTCCTAGTATTCCATTATGCATTTTCCATTGTGGGAAAATGGGAGGGGGATTGTACGGAGTTAGATGATATGTAGCCATAACAAAATTCTTTCTAGAAAGCTAAGGTCATCCTTTGTCTCTGCACCTCTGCACCTGACCAGAACTGGATGGGTGGAACTGCCAGCATGGCAGTGGGAAATTGGACCATGCGATGGACCTGTGGGTGTGGGGGCAAGATCTTGAACTTTCAACTAGGTGGGGAAAACCAGGAAGCTTTCACATTCGGGTTTTCCCAGACATGTGCCAACATGTCTCTCTTAATTAATTGGAACTTTGAGGAATCCTTTGCCTTGGACTCTGATTTACTTTTGCATGCTATTTGGAACACTGACAGCCGAAGAGCCAGACATCTCCGTGGTCATGTGGCCAGCCTGACAAAATGCCGAAGACACACAGAACGCTGTTACTTTCCCACCAAAGGTGATTCCTATTTTTCTACTTGCATTTTTTAACCTGCTTTCGAACTGCTAGACCTTCTTTAATACCACTTTGTCTACTAGCCCTGCAGGAGGCGTGCGTATGAGTGGAGAGTCAGGCTGAGGGAGCACACATGCCATAGGTTCGCCATCATGAGTATAGAGTCTCCAAGGGGTTGGACTAGATCTGTGATGGCGAACCTATGGCACGCAGCCCTCTCTGCAGGCACAGAAACCGTCACCCCAGGTCAGCTCCACCGCGCATGCATGTGTGCCTCCCACCGGCCAGCTAATTTTTGGGTCCCGCAATATGCGTAAGGGCTGGGGGTGTCATGCTTGCACGTGCGGGGGCACAGGTGTCATGTGTGCATATGTGGGGGGAAGCGCGGGGGTGCAGTACATCCCAAGCAGCCTGTTTTTGATCCCAGGAGGCTTCAGGGAGGTCTGTTAGGCCGAAAATGGGGCACAGGGGGTGCGGTACAACCCCCCGGGGCCCATTTTTGGTCCAAGGAGCCTGCAGGGAGGCCTAATGGGCCCAGATGGGGTGGGGGGGTCATGTGTGCATGCACAGGGGGTCACACATGCATACACAGTGTGGGGGGAGAGCGCACACATGCACGGGGGTGTGGGGCGCATTGCATTATGGGCACGTGATGACAAAAAGGTTAGCCATCACTGGACTAGATTCTATGTTCAGAAAGAAAGCAGGCCCTGAGATAGCTTAATTTTAGGAGACACCTTTGGGATGTAAACTGTGTTTAGAGACCCCTATATAGAAGCACCGACATTAAATAGGCCCTCATAGATGACATACATTTTGCTGTGCCTGAACTGCTTGCAGAATCTGCAGTTTGAGAGCTGTTTGCAAACATAGCCCAGAGAGAGATACTTTAATAGTTCACGGTGGAATTAATTAGGACATAAATAACCAAATACATCTACATTAATTACCATCATTGCTTGGATGTTCAAACCCATATTATTCAGTTCACAGAGGTCTGTTCATTTCTAGGCTGGTTAAAAACACCAAGGTGTTCCTGGCTGCTTATTGATGTTTACGTTTCTTCCAGCAAATATTTTAGGTTTAGCTACTGTATTTTTTCCAGGAAGAAACTCTAGCTTATATTTGGGCCTCTGACATTCTTAAATGTTTTGCCTTATTAAAGAGTTTTGTTTGCGTTTCATCTACATTAATTTAGATTGTTTCTGATTGTATATGGTATTTTATCTCTTTGTTTGTAATACTGGCATTAAATCATATAATGCGCAAGCATTTACAAGCAAAATGATTAAATTCAATTTCACCGTGCCATGGTTTGAAAAAACACTGGTTGGCATTTACACAGTAATTCTACTGTTGACATTTTTTTAAAAAATGTATTGGTAAATTCCAGAAAGAAATTGGAGGCCTCCTATAATTTGGTATAAGAACCTTCCTTTTATGGAAATTCATAAAATATTTGTATCAAACAGACCTGCATGGGAACAAAAAAAATTATAGTTGAAGTGAAATAGGCAATCCTTCAATATCAGGGGTGGGTTCCGGATCCCGTTCCAACCAGTACCAGCGCACGCATGCATCATACCTGCCAGCAACACTTCCACAAGCCTCCGCAACGCTCCAGTAACTCGGCGGAGCATCACTCAGGCGCTGTTCACACCATGCATGTGTGCGAAAGTGCCGAAGGTTTTAAAGGACAGGTAAGGAGCTCAGGCGGGCCGGTGGGCCCTCCGGAGCATCATACCAGAATGGTACCTGGTGCTCCGGGCAGGCTCCAGTATGCCTGTACTGGGGCGTACCGCCTGCAACCCACCACTGTACCATATGTAATATAAGGTTGCATTTGGTATATGTTTTAGTCTAAGCCCATGATGGTGAACCTATGGCCTGCATGCCAGAGGTGGCACACGAGCCGTCACCCCAGTTCAGCTCCGCTGCACATATGTGCGTGCCTCCTGCCAGCCAGTTGGTCTTCAAGTCCCTGATGCACTTGCAAGAGGCTGCGTACGCATGCGGGGGGGGTGTCACCTGCAAGAAGGTTGCATGTGTATGCATGGGGGTGGGGGAATGTGGGGGAGCATGTAACTTTAAATAAATAGTAAAGGTTTTGCATACAAAACCTTTGCTAGACCAGTTCTCAAATACAACTCATCTGTCTGGAATAGTGGAATCCATACTGTATATCGGACATTAATACAATCAAGCAAGTCCAGAGGTATTTCATGAGAAGAGTATCCAACTCCTCTACTCGCAACAGAATCCCTTATGCCACCAGGCTCAAAACTTTGGGCCTGGACAATCTGGAATTGTGCTGCTGTGGTCTGACTTATGCATAGTACACAAAATTGTCTGCTACAACGTTCTACCTGTCAACGACTACTTCAGGTTCAACTTCAAGAGAGACGAGGTGGCGCAGTGGTTAGGGTGCAGTACTGAAGGCCACTACAGCTGACTGTTATCTGCAGTTCAGCGGTTCTAATCTCACCGGCTCAAGGTTAACTCAGCCTTCCATCCTTCCGAGGTAGGTGAAATGAGGACCCAGACTGTGGGGGCGATATGCTGACTCTGTAAACCGCTTAGAGAGGGCTGAAAGCCCTATGAAGTGGTATATAAATCTAACTGCTATTGCTATTGCTATTCAATAATACACGGGCAAACAATAGCTACAAAATCAAGATTAACTGCTCCAAACTCGATTTCTGAAAATACGACTTCAGCAACAGTCAACGCCTGGAATGCTCTACCTGACTCCGTTGTTACATCCTCAAATCCCCACAGCTTCAACCTTAAACTGTCTACCGTGGACCTCACCCCATTCCTAAGAGGTCCATAAAGGGAGCGTGCATAAGCGCACCTGCGTGCCTACCATCCCTGTCCCATTTATTTGAATTCCTTTCCTTTGTTCAAGTCCATGTTCATACTTATGCCTGCCATCTTGTACATGTTTGACAAAACAAACAAATAAATAAAATAACTAATTGGTAAGCAAGACTTGAATACCAATAGAATAAAATATTTGTAACTCAGAGTTAAGCTGCTGTTTACTGAGCTTAGTGGTTTTCCTGCAGATGCTTCATTATCAAACTAGGTAGCATCATCAGTGCACTGATGAGGTTATCAACTTTGGGTAAGGAAATGTCTGTAAGAAAACCTCCAAGGTCAGAGAGGATCAGCGACTTGAATAGTTACATACTCTAAAACTCTGCCTAAATCCACTTTGTTTTTTTCTGGAAAAGCCTAATTATTTACTCCCCTGGCAATATCATATGTTCTAATCACCCCAACTGTGTTGCATTGCTATGAAAGGAACACAAGCCTTACCACTAAATATTTATTTTTCGGTGGAATAAGGTAACTAAGCAGCAAAGAGCTACACAACTCCTTGTGCATAAGTACTTTCAGATCTGTAATGCATCCCCAACAGAATCGTGAAGTGTTTACAGAAAAGCTACAGTTTTAAAAGGTTCTTCTGTCCCCAGATAGGAACGTTATTGAAAATCTGGAGATTTTAATGTGTTGTATCTGCAAAAAGTACTAACAATACTTCTAAGCTGGAAGAATTCAACAAAAAATGAATGAGGAGGGAAACCCAAGAGCCAAACTCAAAGACTCTCAGCTGCCATAAAGGAAGTCTTTGAAAGCTGTTATTTTTTCGCAAAGGAAGCACAAGAAGTACTGATTAAAAGGGCATTCACACTTTTGTTCACTATTTTTCTGTGTAAACAACTGTCCATAAGTAGCCTACTTTTAATGGTGGGAATATGAATATAATGATTGCCATTTTTCCTTAGGTATTTTTGTTGTTGTTGTTGTTGTGGATTTATTTCTAAAGCTTTTAGCTACCCAGAGTTGCAATTTGCAAAATGCCAGATATAGTAAATCACCTAAGTAAATAAGTGGAGAGGAAGACCTGTCAATCCAGGGATAAATCAGGGGGGGAATGGCAGCATATAGTTCCAAACTATCAGAATACTAATTGTTTTGTGGGCGGATATTATTCAATTACACAAACATATGCCACTTGCTGCCCTCAGAATTACAGCAGGTTAATAATTCCACTTAGAACCCTAAAATAATGCAGGTTGTCTCCAGTTTACAAGAGTTTATTTAGTGGCCGTTCAAGGTTATAATGGCACTGAAAAGGTGACTTAGGACCGTTTTTCACACTTATGACCATTGCCGCATCCCCATGGTCCCATGATGAAAATTTGGTTGCTTGGCAACTGATTCATATTTACGACCGTTGCAGTATCCTGGGGTCATGCGATCAACTTTTTCAGCCTTTTGACAAGCAAAGTCAATGAGGATTCATTTAACAACCATGCTGCTAACTTAAAAACTGCAGTTATTCACTTAACGACCCTTGCAAGAAATGTTGTGTAAAATGGGGGAAAACTCACTTAACAAATGTCTCACTTAGGAGAGAGGATAGGAAGGGGAAGAGGAAGAGCAGGAGTAGGAGAAAGGGAAGGGAAGAAGGGAGGGGAAGGAGAGGAGGAAGGAAGAAACTAGAGAAGGGAGGGAGGGAGAAAAGAAAGGGAAAAGAAGGAGATGTTACAAAAGGAGGAAGGGATGGTAAATAAAGCAACCCAAATTGTACATTATAACTTATTAAATGAAATAATAAATGTATAAGCATGATGATAAATGTAAAGAAGAATACCAATTATGTGAATGTATACTTAAAATGCTATGTAAGAGAATAAAAAAAATAAAAATTCTTTAAAAAAATGTCTTACTTAGCAATGTAAATTTTGGGCTCGGTTATGGTCGCAACTCAAACACTACCTGTATTACAAAACAGATGCCGAAGACTTGTCACATTTTGAGAGAATTTTCAAGTGTGCTGTACTTCCACGGGACAATTTTAAGGCAATTAACAGTTTGCTATTCAGTTCTAACCCTGTAATGGAAAAGGTCCTTCTTCGGCCTGGGCCCTTTCCTGCCCACTCCTCAGCTATTAATGGCATAAATCCAAAGGTCACATCCTTCACTCTGGCAGAAACCATATTTAGATTGTTCATGATTAATTGAAGAGGCAGAATTATCTGAATACTATCTGCGGTATTTTCCATCAACACTCCTACACCACTTGAAATTCTCTATTAAAAAGGATTACAAGTGGAGTAATAAAACAGTAATTTGCATGTGTTCGGATTAACTTGATTGTCTGCATTCAAAATATTCCTACCACTGGAGATTGTAACATGAAAGATAAATTTATCTCAAATGCAGCTTTATTTATAGGCATTGCTCTAAGTACCTGACACCATTTTGCCCTTTGCATTCAAAACCAATTATTATTAAATTTAAAAGGCTGTCAAACATCTGGATCATTACAGGCACGATGTTCTTGGTTAAACTGAAAGAACAATGGCTAATAAAGCAATTTACAAAACACAGGCAATTATATACTGGAATTCGAGGTTATGCTCTGGCGACCCAAAAGCCAGCAACATTGCTGGTCAGAGACAGGGTGGAATAATAGCCAGGAAAATTAGAGCTGGAAAAAGAGAAACACATAAATATCACAAATAATGCATATATAAAAGTGGGGGCTGCTGACCTTGGCCTGATACAATTTGAAAACAATAAAGTTAAACTGGATTCAAGAATCTAATTAGCTAAAGGGCATTATGGATGTCTGATTGTCAGATTTCTCAAAAGAATTATACAGGTTTTTTTAAAAAAAAATAAAAGGAACAAGAAGGACAAAAAGTCTGGATAGTGCATATGACAATACCTGGAGCCCACAGAAGCAAAGAGAAAAGAACTGGAGAAAAATAACAAAATACAAAGACCTCCAAATAAAAGTGGAATGACTGTTGCAAAAGAAAGCAAAGATTGTACCAGTAGTGATAGGAGTAATAGGAGCCAGGTACAATCCTAAAAGAGCTGGAGTATCACCATCGACATTGACAAATTCACCATCAGTCAATCACAAAAAGAAGCTTTGGTCAGAACAGCTTCCATCCTGTGATGAAATCTGTAACACGATCAAACATCCACCTCTGCCTATCCAGATCCTTGGAAAGGACTTGCTAGGTGGATAAAAATGCCAACTTCAATCTAAACATCTGGCTGACTGTGCAATAAATCATGATAATGGAGATAACCAATTTCATTGTACATATGATGTACAATGACAATAAAGACTATACTTTATATAGTATAGTAATATAGTATAGTAATATAGTAATATAATATAGTACTACTATATTAGTCACATACGTCAATTTAGCTCTTTTCAGTTTTTATCTAAGCAAAGCTAGATTATGGATATTTTAATGATATCTGTATTACTATCAAGCCACCAAGAGTCCCCTGTGATTGCAATTGGGGGACAAATATAATGACTATATATAATACAATGACAACTTCCTGAAGACCATTCAATGGAAACAAGGGATAGTATTTCCTGTAGCTCTTTCTTGGTACTTAATCGTGACATGAATTATTGTAGCCCAGATGTGGCATTCATACTCCGAGCAAACCCAGATCATCTTCCTTAATCTGACATTGTCACTCACCTCCTAATTAAGTCACTGAATCGGGGAACCTATGTAAGTCATAGAAATGAACTATGCTTCTCATCCATGGTAGATAGTTTAAGGTTGAAGCTATGGGGGTTTGAGGCTGTAACAAGAGGGTCATGAGGAGCATTCCAGGCATTGACCACTCTGTTGCTGAAGTCGTATTTTCTGCAATCGAGTTTGAAGCAGTTTACCTTGAGTTTGTATCTATTGTTTGCTCATGTATTATTGTAGTTAAAGCTGAAGTAGTCGTTGACAAGTAGGACGTTGTAGCGGATAATTTTGTGTACTGTGCTTACGTCAGACCATAGGCAGCATAGTTCTAGGTTTTCCAAGCCCAAAATTTTGAGCCTGGTAACATTAGGGATTCTATTGTGAGCAGAGGAGTGAAGGACTCTTCTTGTGAAATACCTCTGGATCCGCTCAATTTTAATGTCCAATATACAGTGTGGATTCCAGGCAGATGAGCTGTATTCGAGAATTGGTCTGGCAAAGGTTTTGTATGCCCTAGTTTGCAATACAATGTTATCGGAGAAGAAGCTTCGCAAAATTAGGTAAACACCCCATTCCTAAGAGATCCGTAAAGGGGGCGTTCATAAGCGCACTAGTGTGCCTACCATCCCTGTCCTACTGTCCCCATTTACTTGTACTCATTTCCTTTGTTCATGTTCATGTTTATACTTAAACCTGTTATCTTGTACATGTTTGACAAAATAAATAAATAAAATAAATAAATATCCTACTCTCCTGCCAAGATGCTACTGACCTTTAGTCAAAACATTGGTGTTTCTCCAAAACTTCCAAGTTTATCTATTCTAACCAACTTTACAAGGGAGAACATTCTGACGAACATCAAATCACAGAACTAGATTTATTTATTTTTTGCTGCTTGCTACCTTGATAGAGACCAGCATGTATGTAGGCAGTAGATTGTCAGGTGATGCCAGCAATTGTATAAATTGCATGGATACACTAATTGCTATCTGTGTCTTTTCAAGTCAGTGGAGTTATGATTCAAAACTTGATTCCATCACCAGGGAAAGTTAGTGTTTCATACATATACATATAACATATGTGGTTTGCCTTATGTTCTCTTCCATTGTGGCTTGCAAATGAATTTTATCTCAGGACGCCAACAACTGTGACTTAGTATTGTGTGTCAATGAGTTCTAGGTTATACTAATTCCCGGAGGGACTCAGGGCGGCTAACAAACCCAGGGGAGGGAGTAATTTTAAACAGAGGAAGTCTTAAATTCAGTCTCAGGACCAAATTGAGATACCACTTGAATTGTGTTGCTACCCTTCAGAAACACAAGGAATATTTCCCAATATTTCCAGCATCACAGACCAGTGTGTATTAATCATATCATCCAGCCCCAGATTTTCCCTCATTTCTAAGTCTTTAGAAGCAGAGATGACAATAAGACCAAGCAGAGATTCATAGTAAAAGTCATGTAGCCTCCAGCCCTCTCACTTAGCTCTCCGTGAAAAAAAGGGAAAGGGAGCAAAATTTCATTTTTTAGGATCTGAATAGTTTAAAGGTGTCTTATCTATTAACATTTTGCTGATGTCTGGCTCTTACGTAACCCTCATTTTTGGTTCTGGTTCAGTTCTTTCTCTGAACAGCTCAGCCGCTGATCCCCTCAAGAGCCTTTATAGTTTTTCAAAGACAAAAGATAGATTGCACCAAAAGGATAGTCTGCCTAGCTATCCCTTCTGCAGGATAGCTCCCAGGCCTTGACGGTGTGATAGAAACTGAAACAGGTCATCCAGACCTCACAAGAATGGGACCATATCTCTTTTTCTTCCCAAACCTATTAAAAATCCATTTTATCTCAAATGTCACACTTCAACCCCAGTAAAAATGCTGTATTTCATTCCCCCAGTGATTGTAATAGTGTGCAGGTGGCTCACGGCTTCATAAATAGTATAGAGTTAAGTAACCTGCTAACTTCCATATGGCCTATATGATTGCCAAATTATCCCCTTTAGCATATTTCAAAGGCATACAGCCTTTAAAAAGATTACATACTTCCATTATTCAACTTTTCGTCTCCTAAAGCTTTGCTGAATCAATCAAGATTCAGTAACAGAAGATTTTTTGAACAAATTACTTCTTAATTCAGCCCAGATGTATATTCCTGCAGGGATCTGGAAAAATATCAGGATCATTAGCCTAATAATTCCTGTAATAGTCCCTTTTCTCTGGGGAAGGTCTGAGCAGCATGATAATTTAGTGCATTACCCTTTAAACTTCACATCCTGCAGGGCTGTTGCCTTTCTGACATGTGAATGGCAAACCTGAATATTAGCAGAAGTTATGTATTTTAGAGGGCAGCGCTTGGAAGCACATAATGAAATATTGCTGCTGGAGTGAATGGAAATATAGCACAGTCCTTAATTTATCTGGGTTCTTTTCAGCAAACCTGAAAGGCAGCTTGGAAGAGCATCCTTTGATATGTTGGAGACCACAAATATATAAGGAAAGCAATTTCAAAGCACCGTCCAAAACCTTAAATTAGCTGAAACGGTGTCAACAACTCACTTTGATATTTCCAGTCAAGGATGGAAGAATCTAGCACGTTGATGGTGAACCTATGGCATGTGTGCCACAGGTGGCACACGGAGCCCTCTCTGCAGGCACACAACCCGTTGCCCCAGCTCAGCTCCACCACACATGTGCACACGCGCCTCTCACCGACCAGCTAATTTTTGGGTCTCTACTGCGCATGTGTGTGTGGGGGTGTGTGCATGCGGGAGATGCGTGCATGTGTGTGTGTGGGGGGGTACTTTTTGGTCCCAGGAAGCTTCAGGGAGGCCTGCTTGCCCCAAAACGGTGTGTGTGGGGGGGGGGGGTTGCAAATGCATGCACAGGGAGCATGGGAAGGTTCGTGCACACATGTGCAGGGGGCAGGGCACATGGGTCACACACATGTTACATTATGGGTATGGGCATGCACGCGTATGTTGTATTAAGGCAGGATATAAAGTAAATTAAAATATAAAAGTAAGATATGGCACAAAAGATCTGCTTTTGAGATGTGTACAAAAATAGGAAATGTTAAAAGCTGCAGGTTCAGTTACAGTTCACACATATGGCTCAAGAAAGACAAGCTAGCCACAAGAACTTACTGGAAAAAGTTAAGCAAGAAATGTCGTAACAGAAACTACAAACACATCAGCACTAGTATGTTATATTCACGTATTTTGCTGCTTTTGAAAAATATATAAAGCCTGTCTTTTCTATAAGTTGTTGTTCAGATGTCAAATCGCTGTTTTGCCTTAACTTGCTCTGAACCTTGATACCAATAAAGCAACTTCTTTTTATTCCGATATCTGAGTCCCTTAATTTCCTGCAACAGTATCTCTCTTGCATGCTTTTGGCATGTGACAACAAAAAGGTTAGTCATCACTGATCTAGCACATGCACAGAACCAAACCCAGGGCCTTTCGACAGGATGGTGGAGAACATTGTTTCCAGAAAGATACCTTGCACATCTCTCTTAAGTTTTCAAACCCCACAATGCAACACACAGAGTTTGTATTCCAAAGTATATAGTCCTAATTCTCAGAGTACAATACAACTTGTGTCCATTGGACCCAGGACCCACACAAGGCCTTTAATTTGCATGCCTGTAAGATCCCATTTTAGTCCAGCAAAAGTTTTCTCATGAAGGCCAACAAAATCCACTCAGATACTCACAAAAGCAAGAAATGGAGACACATCCTATGCAACTATTGCTCCCTTACAACTGATAATTGCAGATAGTTTTTCCATAACTCAAGATGTAACCAGGAGTCTTCAAAACCTCTAGATTGATCTCCTTTTGAGATATTTAGTCCCATTAAATTAGTGTCCATTGCTATATTTTGATATAATGGATTCCAGACGTTCATAGCACAATGTATACCACTGAAGTGGGAAATCATTTCATATTCTCTATATAAAAAAAGCAACAATCTACATTTTGCAAGCACAAATAAATAAGGCAACCACCAATTGGTTAATACGAAAAATGTTAAATAGGCCCAGGCCCTGGTAAATCACAACATTTCACATTTGATAAACCATAAAAAGATAACTAGAGAACATTAATATTATATCCCCTTTGTATCAGCCCTATTGCATTTATGTGTATTTTGGTTTCGATTTTTCAAGTTGCTCAAAATCAATTTCATTAAAGAGAGAGAAAACCATCCAATGAGAATATAATTCCACAAGGTAATGATAACTAGATTGTTATCAAATATAAAGCATAACATTACATAATATAGTATTATTCAAACTAAACAAAGCAGAAACTAAAAAAAAATGTATTTAGACCATTTTCTGCCAGCTGACCCTTTTCTATTGTATGAGCTTCCATAATTCTTTATTCCCATCACCTCAAGAGCAAAAGAGCAATTAACTGTTCCTCATAATTCCATGTGAAGATTAATTAGCTGATGATCCCTGTCAAAAATACATTATTGATTCATTTATAAATGATAAAATTCATTAAAATATTAATTCACTTAGAAATTACTTTTCCATAGGGGCAATTTATCAGATCCACTAAAATTTATATGAAATATCCATTTCAAATCATACATACTTCTTTGCCTACTACATCAAACTTGTGGCACTCAAATTTAACAAACACAACAGTGATGAATGTGAGGTAAGCTTTGCCCAAGAAGGCAAACACCAGGTTAGCATAAATAAATATAGCATAAATAAGGGAAATGTATGGAACCATTTTCCAAATAAGCTGATCACATCCCATAATCACTCCTGTCAGTGAAGAGTATCCAGTTGTCCACATCTATCAATCACATGAAATGGAAAACAGATACGATTGCAACTTTAAAGCTATTAGAATGGTGAGGAACGTCAAAAAGAGAGGAGAAAACTCCAAGTGTGATTAGCAACCTGCCTAGGAGATACCGTACACAACTCCTTGTACATAAGTACTTTTCAAAGCAATCAAGTCTATATTTTTATTTCATTTATTGTTGCACAGCAGATGATTTAGCATTTACCCCAACTAGAAAGCATGGCATCTCAAGGTTGAACTGCAGAAGTAGAGATGATCTAAGGATCACTTTCAGTTAAGAAAAGATTCCAGAAAAAAAGTGCTAACCTCATTGATGAATGTCTGTGCTCCCCTTGGGCTCAGAAGTAAGATGGCTCTCCGTAACGTATCTCGGTAGCGGTTCAGCTCTTCGGTTTTCATGGAAGTGAAAAGGCTGGCAAAAACCCTGCTGATGTTTCTGTCTACTTTTTGTAAAGACACGTCAAGTCCAAGCTTTGAAGCCTGATCCAGAAATCCTTGTAGGCCACGGATATCTGCCGAAGAGAAACAGAAATCACTCAGAAAAAGAACATAGCTCTAAGCAAAGAAGAAGCCACGACAAAGGTCAAAAAACAGAGATGTCCCTTGGCTTGTCAAAGAGGCTTCTTTTAGCCTGCTGGATTTTACTCTGAATAAACCCAAATCTCATTGGAAATCCCTCATTTGAAGGTATTGTGACATTCCTGAAATAGAAAACAAAACACAACTCACAGTAGGTATGTAGTAAATGAATACTTTTTTCCTGGGTTTAAATTCCTTCCAGAATCTATCCATCATTCTTTCTGATGGTGAGACCAAAAATTCAAGGCCATTTGAGAAATTCTTAGGTATAAAGGTAAAGATTCCCCTCGCACAAAGTTGCTAGTCGTTCCCGACTCTAGGGGGTGGTGCTCATCTCTGTTTCAAAGCCAAAGAGCCAGTGCTGTCCAAAGATGTCTCTGTGGTCATGTGGCTGGCATGACTAAATGCCAAAGGCACACAGAACGCTGTTACCTTCCCACCAAAGGTGGTCCTTATTTTTCTACTTGCATTTTTACATGCTTTCGAACTGCTAGGTTGGCAGAAGCTGGGACAAGTAACGGGAGCTCACTCTGTTACGCAGCACTAGGAATTCAAACTGCCACACTGCTGACCTTTCTGATCGACAAGCTCAGCATCCTAGCTACTGAGCCACCACATCCCATTGAGAAATTCTTGGACTGCCCCAATTAGCTTCATGCCTGGGTGTATCATTGCTAAGCTTGCTAAGTTTTCACTAAACATCCTATTCGCTCACATAGAAGTATCTTCTACTCTAGGCCATCAGTCCCCTTTGACAAGTTAATTTTATTTCAGGGTCCTTGGTGCTCTCTGAGCTTGGTTCTTTTCTTGCAGACTTTTCAATAGCCAGACTAGGTAACATTATCAACTCAGGAAGTTGGGTAATCAAATGTCTGCAAGAAAACAACCAAGCTCAGAGCACATGAAGACCCCTTATTTCAACCCTGGCCTACAAATATTCTCTTTATTTTAATTTTATTTCAGTGGGCATTCCTGCAAACAGGAGTAGTGCCGAATCCATGTCCCTTATTTACAGCATATTTCATGCAGATAGCTACATTTCCATCTTGTACTATGGAACCGAGGTGGTATTCAGCCAGTTCTGACAGGTTCTGGAGAACCGGTAGCGGAAATTTCAAATAGTTCGGAGAACCGGCAAATAGGCTGGCCCCGCCCCTGTTGCCTCTCAGCTGATGTTCTTCTGTTGCCCTGAACAGGAAAACAGAGCTGGAAAGCAGATTAGTAGGGTGGGGAAGGAATGGGGATTTTGCAGTATCCTTCCCCTGCCACACCCACCAAGCCATGCCCACCAAGCCAAGCCAAGCCCACCAAGCCATACCCACCAAGCCACACCCTCAGAACCAGTAGGAAAAAAAAAGAATCCCACCACTGCTATGGAAATGTTCCCCTTCAGGACACTGGAGTTGCCAAACCACAACAATACCTCAATGCCAGACCTCAGATTAAAAACAGGTTCATTTTCAGCACCACTAGGATTAGTGTGGAAGCTTTTTTGCTTTAAGGAAAGCAGACAAACCCTCAGGAGCTTCAGTCATTTTGACACATGGGAAGAGCTGAAGCATATCAGCTCTCATTGGCACACTGCCAGTCACAAACAGACTTGCCCTTCAGGAATCTGATGGAGAGTTCTGCTGTCCATGCCCTATAGGCATCTCCCCTTAAGGTAACTCTGGGCAGCTTACAATCAATTGTGAGTTCATGGCATCTTGCCATCTTTTCCTCTATGCTGACATTCCTGAGGACAACACAGGCTGATTTCAGTTGTGCTTATCAATTATCACTGTAGGATTTTGGCTTTGTTTTTAATCATTCTGAATGACAATGCCTAAACCCTGAAGTGCATTCATTTTATTTGATTTTTTTGCAACAGTTACACGTTGCCACACTCCTTTTAAAAAGGCAATCACTGCAACTAAAGAGGAGGTAATCGCAAACGAAGTAAAACCAGGGATTATATGCAGGTTCCTGAAGACCAAAGATAGTGCTTTTCAGCAAGAGAAAACAGGGATTTTCAAAGCTGCCACAGGTTGGTATTTGAAATTCCATGGGCTAAATCCAGCTTCACTCTGGGTTTCATTATGCTTGGGGCGACAAACTTCAAAAAGCCCAACTGGTTGGAACGAATATGCAGAGAATTACAGTATTATGGATTAAATAGCTGAGAACTCTGATTATCCTCGTAGCTGTTTTCTATACATGTTGAAATATTAATAAAAATAGCATTGGTGCATTTTACTAACTTGAGTACATGTTGTAGCTCTTGTATTTTTTCCCCCTATATTCCAGTGCTTATTCTGAAAGTGAAAACCTGCTTGTGGAGAAAGATGAATGAAGAGGCTGACCTTTTAGAATAAATTCTGTTTTCCCCTAACCTGTTGGTGGGAAAACTACAATATTGGAAGCAAACAGACTACAATTTGAAATGGGGAGAGCATTAACTTTTGAACATCAATGTTTGTGCATTTAAAGGGAAATTATTTTGACTTTGCTTAAAGAAGAACAAGCATTTAAGTGAAAATTGAAGACCCACCAAATTTCAGAACAAGAAAATCACACATAACAGGGAAATATTTCCAAATACTAATCATAAATGTTAACATTTTTTAATCTACAAGCCTAAATTATGAATCTGGGATGATCAATGCCCATCATTTAAGTGCAAATTAAGTAACGGTAAAGGTTCCCCTCACACATATGTGCTAGTCATTCTCAACTCTAGGAGGTGGTGCTCATCTCCATTTCAAAGCTGAAGAGCCAGCACTGTCCAAAGACGTCTCCGTTGGTCATTTGGCCGGCATGACTAAATGCCGAAGGTGCACGGAATGTTGGTACCTTCCCACCAAAGGTGGTTCCTATTTTTCTACTTGCATTTTTTACGTGCTTTCGAACTGCTAAGTTGGCAGAAGCTGGGAGAAGTAACGGGAGCTCACTCTGTTACACGGCGCTAGGGATTCGAACCACCCAACTGCCGACCTTTCTGATTGACAAGCTCAGTGTCTTAGCCCCTGAGTCCCCCAAACCAAGTTTAGAATCTCTTGCACTCAAAGTCTGAAACAAAATGACACAGGATTCTGTAAAACTGTCTCAAGAAAGTCAGAAGTTCTTGCAAATCAAGCAAGATAAAACAGGGTACAAATCCTGAGCATAACTGTGAAACAGTCCAAATGCCAAGACAAAGTGATAACAGGGTCTTCAAGGGGAAAGAATTTATGAAGATTGGGTTTAAGCAGCATGGCTTTGGTTTTTCTAGAGGTTTTTACAGCGGGTGCTTCCCTTGACCTTTATCTGTTACAGCTCAGTTCTGTTTTGAGTAATTCCTTGAAGGTTGACTTTTTATCTTTTTTTCTCCTTAAGCTGTATTTGCAGGGTTCTCCTCTGGATGTCTTCATACATACTAGGTCTACATTCTCAGGGACTTGGAAGAATTCCAGATCCTTCCTTCTTGAAAACAGCTGGAAGCAAGTCTGCCTGTTCTTCAGTTAGGTGCTACCTGTGTTCAAGGTTCTCCTTCAATTTCAACCTTAGAGCCAGATCTGAAAGTTTCTGCTATGTCTGCTTTTTGAATGAATTATTCCCGGTCAATTCCTCTTCCTCATGCAATTAATCTGATTCCTGAGTCAAATGTGAACTTAAGATATCTTTCAGAACTTCAAATGCAAGTACAAAATTGCCAAACTCTTTAGCAGAGGTATCAATGGAAGGAGATAAGATACATTATATGAAGTCCTGGGAAGCAAAATATTTCACTACTGTGGGGTCATATAAATGTAGAGTGGACAAATATTCCTATATGGGTTGCTATGGTTGGTTCCTAAAACGATGAAGATTTTGGAATCTGCATGCTAAAAAACAGAGGCATCACCCTGCCAACAAAAGTCCATATAGTCAAGGCTATGGTTTTTCCAGTTGCAATGTATGGCTGTGAAAGTTGGACTATAAGAAAACCTGAGTGCCAAAGAATTGAAGCCTTTGAATGATGATGCTGGAAAAGACTCCTGTGAGTCCCTTGGATTGCAAGGTGATTCAACCGGTCAGTCCTAGAGGAGGTCAACCATGATTGCTCTTTAGAAGGCCAGATCCTGAAGATGAAACTCAAATACTTTGGCTACCTAATGAGGAGGAAGGACTCACTGGAGAAGAGCCTAATGCTGTGAACGATTGAGGGCAAGAGAAGGGGACAACAGAGAATGAGGTTGCTGGATGGAGTCACTGAAGCAGTATGCGTGAGCTTAAATGGACTCCAGAGGATGGTAGAGACAGGAAGGCTTGGTGGTACATTGTCCATGGGGTTGCAATGGGTTGGATATGACTTCACAACTAACAACAATAACAAGGTAAGCAATGAGTTTCAATCTTGTCCATTATCAATGAAGAGAACTTCTGGATTGATGAAGAAAATAGAATATCTTTGCCCTAATGTACAAGGCATTATATTGGTTATAAATGGAAATAATTCAGTAGATGGAAGACTTACAACTATTCTTTTCAACACATTTGCTAAAAAGAGCACTGTGGGAATAGTCCTCATTTTAGGAGTAGGCACCTCTTCCACTCAGATGAGTGAAGAAAATCTAATCCAACTTTTTTCATCATTTGAAATAAACTGACTTGCCCACCATGTAGGTGTAACAAATGGTTGACTACCTTTTCTTTTTCAGAAGAGTGTCAACAGTCATAAAAATTAACCATCTAGCCTTTGTTTGACTTGTACCAGCTTCTGAATAAATCTCATTTCCATCATTAAATTTACAGCACTTCTTTCCAGTTCATTGCATGATACTCAAAGTACCAGCCTTTGGTAAATATTTACCTAAGAGATAAACATCCTGCTTGTACCCATATAAATGGCTTCATTTTTGCATCTGTCTTATGTATTTCCTGTCCTTGAGGAAAATATCAAAGGATATCAGTTTTTCCCAGTACGCATTATATTTTCATTGTCCTACCAGCTCACTGATTCTCTATTTACCTTTACCAGCTACACATCACACTTTATCTTATTGGCATTTATTGTTAGTCCAAGTGGACGACTCCAATTTTCCAAGCTAGCGAAGAGTATCATTATTACCTCTTGGGTCTCTGACATGATTTACGTAAGCTAAGGAGCTTAACTTTAGATCAGGACAACTTGCAATATAAATAACTGGTTTGAAGGTTTAGGATATATTTTTAAAAAGCTGTCTAGTCCTATCACTATAGAACAAAGGCAAAGTTTGATCACAAAGGGCTCCATTTTCTATGTATTTCCATAAAATGGCCTGAGCTTTTAAATCATATTGTTTTCTAAAAAATTGTAAACTACCAAGGGACCTGATAAATCAGGGGTATGACAAAGCACATAAATGGGTGTTTATTTAATGCTACCAGGATGTCTTCTGCTCTCTAGGAATGGGACAGGCTCAATCTTGAAAAAAAAGGAGACAGAGAAGTACCGTATTTTTCAGAGTATAAGATGCACCTTAGTTTTTGTGGAGGAAAATAAGAAAAAAAAATTCTGCCTACGAGCATCCATGGTATTCATCTGGCTAGTGTCCTGTCAGTGTATGAGAGAGTTGAGGGCTGTTTGGAAACAGTGTTTGCTGTGTGAGCAACAAGGAAGGAGACAGCAAGGAGCCTGGGGGTGGCTTGTTCTCTACTAAAGCTGCATGCTGTGCTGATATCTGAAACTAAAAACTGAAAGTGAAACTTCTCTCCTTTGCTGAACTACCACGTCAGAAAACCTGCTTTTGGTATTGTATATTTACTTAATGTGTTATATATAAAGAGAAGTTATTGAACCCTGCTGAATCAGTGACTTGTTTGTGCTTTCCAAATGTGATTGCTGCTGCAAACTCTGACACGTCCTTGCAGCAAATAGCGAACAGCCAGGTCAGCTTCAGCACATTATTACAGCCTGATTCAGCATGAGTAGCTGATTGGCGGGTGGATCGGCCTCCTGGAATACCCCCAATCAGCTGTTCCAGGCTGCAGGGCTTTCAACAGACCATCGCCTCCTCCGTGCTTCTCGTGTTTTTGGCTACATTCAGTGTATGCACCCAAATTTTCACCCTCTTTCAGAGGTGGGGAAAGTGTGTCTTATATTCTGAAAAAATATGATATATATAATTTGGGAGGGGGAGAAATATTTCAAATGCTTGGACTTTTTTCTGGATTTTCTGAATATTTTATTTTTCTGAGCCAAACCACTAATTCCACTAGTGGACAATTCAGCATGAGTCAGTGGTGCGCTGCCACAAAAGCTAATACAATCTTTTTCTGTATAAACAGAAGCAGAGAATTGAGATCACATGAAGTATTAGTACCACTTTATACCACCTCAGTAAGACCACACCTGGAATACTGCATCCATTTTTGGTCACCACTTTACAAAAAAAAAAGATGTTGAGACTTTGGAAAAAGTGCAAAGAAGAGAAACTAAGATGATCTAAGGCCTGGAGACTAAAATATATGAAGAACGGTTTCAGGATTTGGATTTGGATAGTCTAGAGCAATGATGGCGAACCGTTTTTGGCTTGCGTGCCGAAAGTGGGGGGAGTGCAGGGGGGTCGTGGGCAGGCGTGCCACACCCATAATGCTATGCACATGACCACAGTGTGCATGCGTGCATGACCAGTGCTCCCTCCATTTTTGGCATGCTGCTTTTGCCCTCCCCAGGCTCCAGAGGCTGGAGGGTGAAAACAGCCTCCCCCGCCCCCCCCTGGAGGCTCTCCGGAAGCTTCAGGAGCTTCCCTGAAGCCTCCAGAGCACAAAAAACTGGCCCTACAAGCAAACCGGAAGTTCAGGAATGGACTTCCGGTTTGCTTGTAGGGCCGGTTTTAGCCCTCCGGAGCCTTCAGGGAAGCCTCCTTCCATTCCTGAATCTCCAGTTTTCCCTTAGGGCCAGTTTTTCGTGCTTGAGAGGCTTACGGAAAGCCTCCGGAGGGTGAAAAATGGCCTCAAAAGAAGGTCAAATCAGCTGGCCAGAGCACACAAGTGCATTGGCCAGCTGACAGGGCAACGCCCCGCATGCCCTAACAAATGGCTCTGCGTGCCACATAGGTTCACCATCACAGATCTAGAGAACGGAAGGACTGGGGTGGGGGGACACATGCTAGTAGTATTCCAGTATTTGAGAGGCTGCCACAAAGAGGAGGGTCAACTTATTTTCCAAAGCACCTGAAGGCTGAACAAGAAACAATGGATGGTCCCTTCCAGCTCTATTCTGATTGATTGACATAAAAAGATTGAGGTGTCATTATATTATCCCATCCATGAGCAAAACAGTCACATGTTGATGTGGACTTCAGAGGCCTCTCTTCATTTGCTCTTAGCTCCCCCCACCCCCACCCCCAAGTTGGTCCAGTGATATGTTTGGCTTGTCTTCCTAGTTAGAAGGGAGAACCTGAAAAGGCAAACTACTGAGAGGTCCAGTTTCAATCTCCTGAAAGTGAACACCTTATTTCAACAAAAAGTTAAGTCCTTGTATTGAGAATATGCTCACCTAACTCCAGAAAGATAATTTCTACTGATAAGGTATGGATGGTTAATGGTAATTCTTGCCTCGTATTAAGTACTACAATCTACGTATCTTGACTATTTGATCATCTGGAAAGCTTCTTTATTCCTGAACTTGAAGCTTGGGAGTAAAGACTGCTTAATAGTTTGCTTTAGAGATCTTACAGGAATCTCATTTATTTATTTCCCAAACAAGTACCTTTTATTCCACCCCCCAAGATCAGCCGAAGGTTGTTATATAATGGTAATCCAAATTGATCTCTGCTTCTACCACATTTGGTCACTTTGCACTGGTGAAGAGAAAAAAATGCAATATGTGATTTTTCAATGCAGGATTTATGTGTTCTCCGACAGCTGCTTTTGCTAGGATCATTGATCTATTTGCGCTTGGATCTGCCTTTCTCTGTATCCAACATTTTGCAGTAACCACCTCTGCTATAACTGTGTATGTGTGAGAGAATGGCTTGTGTGTGAAAGCTGTAAAAGACATGAACACTATCATAACACTGCAACAGACTTTAACATCCTCCAGATTCTGAGTGGTTTTGGTCCAGAATACAAAAGTAGACCCAATAATTTTATCCATTGTTGTGACCAGGGGAAGCAGTGAATTCTATCAACCCATTGCAATCCATCTGGCGTAGAGAAACCAGACTAGGTTCTGTATTTTTCGGAATATAAGACACACGTTTCCCCCCCCCCCCCAAAAAAAGAAGGTGAAAATCTGAGTACGTCTTATACACTGAATGCAGCATTTTTGGCCTCCCAAAACCCCGCCCCCTTTGCCAAAATGGCTGTGCAGAGGATTTGGGAGGCCTGCAAAGTGCTCCTGGGGGCTGGAGAGGGTGAAAACGAGTGAAAAATGGGCTGATTTTTTGCTCGTTTTTGCCCCCCCCACCCCCCAAGAGCACTCTATAAGCCTCTCAAAGCCTATGCATGCCCTGTTTTTTCTTTTTCTTTTTTGCAGAAAACGGGCCCATTTTTCACAAAAAATGAGACGTGCAAAGGGTTTTGGAGGCCTGCAGAGTCAAAAACTTTTTTTAAAAAAATTACTTTTTCAAAATCTTGGTGAGTCTTAGAGTCCGGAAAATATGGTAGCTCCTGAAATCCCTTTGGAGCCCTTTAAAACACATGAAACTTATTTTTAAAGAAGTAGAGCTTTCCCCCACAATTCTACAAAGACTGGAACGATTCAATATCCAGGAAAAGTAGTCTCCCCTTCCCCTTCTTCTATCTTAACCCAAAAAACCTAGAGGTGCACAAGAGAATTGTTTCTTCCTGA
The DNA here is from genome assembly GCF_051295495.1 of Thamnophis sirtalis. Classification (NCBI taxonomy): domain Eukaryota; kingdom Metazoa; phylum Chordata; class Lepidosauria; order Squamata; family Natricidae; genus Thamnophis; species Thamnophis sirtalis. The sequence continues at coordinate 21,623,262 of NW_028261395.1, forward strand.
ACCAAACGGAGGCATTACATTCTTACGGTCTTCAGGATCTAGTCAAAAAAATCCAGGTTGTTAGACATGTTCATCGTCTTTTTGCTGATTGAGGTTCAGCAGATCCCTTAAAGAGCTGATGCCTTTCAAAATAAGCAATGTCTAGGGCAGTGATGGGTTACTACAGGCACCCCCCAATATGGGTGTACCAGTGCCTGCCAGGAGCACTGGGTACGGTGCTTCGGAGGGTCCACCCACTGGCCTGTGCTCCTTACCAATATTTGAGCTCTTCGGGGCTTCCATGCACGGAGCGTATGGAGCCTGTGCGATGCTCCGCCAAGCAGCTGGAGCATCACTGAGCAGGCAGTAAGTACACATGTGTGATTGCATGTAGCTCGCACACTGTGCACATTCATGTGGTGGATGCCAGGCCTCATTGCACCGTACCAGTTGCAACGGGATCTGGAATACAACTCTGGTCTAGTGGTTTTCCTCACCAAAGCAGAGCCCTGATTAATAGATAAAGCAGAGTTGGAAGGGACCATTTCAGACAAATGGTTGTCCAGTCTTTTCTTAAAAACTTTTAGTGATGGAACACCCTTCAGAACAACTTCTGAAGTTAAGCCATTCCACTAGTTCATTGTTCTAGCTGTCAAGAAATTTCTCCTTAATTCTAGGTTAGTTCTCATCTTGATTAGTTTCCACCCATTGCTTCTTGTTCCACCTTCAAGTGCTTTCGAGAATATCTTAAATCCTTCTTCTTTGTGGCAGCCCCTTAGATATAGGAACACTTCTATCATGTCATCCAGAGGTGGGCTTCACATAATTTAACTTTCCTTTCTAGAAAGCCAAGGTCATCCTTCGTCTCTGCACCTGACTGGAACTGGATGGGTGGAACTGCCAGCATGGCAGTGGAAGATTGGATGATGTGATGGGCTTGTGGGTGTGGGGGCAAGATCTTGAACTTTCAACTAGGTGGAGAAAACCGGGAAGCTTTCAGATTCAGGTTTTCCCAGATGTGCCAACATGGCTCTCTTAATAAATTGGAACTTTGAGCAATACTTTGCCTTGAACTCTGATTTACTTTTGGATGCTATTTGGAACCCCGACATTAGCAACCAGTTCGCCTACTGCAGAACTGTTCATGCTCGATTTGCTCGTGCACCTCCGGGCTTGTGTGCGGGTTCAAACACACAGTGATTTCATGTGTGTAGCTTTCAGCACACCTTCTCGGGCAGCCATGGTAATTACAGCGGGGTAGGCGTGGAAATCAGCTGGGCTGCATAAGCGGGGTGAGCATGCCAGAGAGTGATATATATCACTCACCCTATATATATCATATATATATATATATATATATATATATATATATATATATATATATATATATATATATATATATATATATATATATATATATATATATATATATATATATATATATATATATATATATATATATATATATATATATATATAGGGCAGGATAGTCCTGGGGTGGGTGGGAAGGCCCAGTCAGTGGTCGGCACTTCCAGTTCTCCTGAACCAGTCTGAACCGGCAGCAGCCAATCTCTGATTGTTATCCCTACCTTTCATTAGACTACATATGCCTGATTCCTATCCTTCCATAGACCAAAGGAAATTTTATCAGAGAATAAAATCCTCAGAGGGGTTTTCTGCACTAATGTGATTATTCCTGAACAAGCAAATTAATAAGTGTAAGTGAGAATTTAGAAGACGGGTTATTTTTACAGGGTACAAGCAGCTGCCTTGGATCTCCACTATCAGAACAGATCCTTTCTCATTCCTAAACCAAGCTTTGGTCTCCGAAATGAAATCACTGTTGATCTTTACAATCCAAATAACAATATTTCCACCAGGGATGACTCATGTCTAGGCACAGGATCAGCATAACAGCACTGAAGACAATTTACTCACAATATTGTTTCCCTCCTGCAGCCTGGGAAAAAGCCTCCTGGCAATTTTCCAGTTCAAGGAAGTGAAGATACAATTTCAAGGGAATTCAATGCACTGCTTACTCAAGATTTATTGGGGATGAGTTGCTTTGACTCACACAAAAGACACACGTAATGTCTTCTCGTACTAGAGAATTCCTACTGAAAAAGTTTGCACCTGGCATTCATTTATTAACCTAAGTTTATATGGTATATTCCAGAAATATGGTGGCTCAGTGGCTAAGATGTTGACGCCGCGTAACAGAGTGAGCTCCCATTACTTGTCTCAGCTTCTGCCAAGAGAACAGTGTTCCGTGCGCTTTCGGCATTACTGTATTTTTCGGAGTATAAGACACACCTTTTTTCCTCAAAAAAGAGGCTGAAAATCTGGGTGCATCTTATACATCGAATACATCATTTTTTACTTCCCGAAGCCCCACCCCCTTCACCAAAATGGCCATGCATAGCCTTATGTAGGCTTTCCGAGAGCTCTTGAGGGCTGGGGAGGGCAGAAATTAGCAAAAATGGGCATTTTTGCCCCCCCAGCCCCCAGCAGTACTCTATAAGCCTCCATAAGCTATGCATGCAATATTTTTGACAAAAAATAGGCCCATTTTTGCAAAAAAGGACCATTTTTTGCTCGTTTTTGCCCCCACCCCTCTGGGAGCACTCTGCAAGCCTCCCTAAGGCTATTTATGCCTTTTTGAGGGGGGGAAACGGGCCCATTTTTGCGAACAACGGGCCATTTTTGGGAGGTTTGCAGAGTGCAAAACCTTTTTTTTTCCTTTCGGAAAGCTCTTTAACCGATTGATGAGAATTATACTGATAAACTGCTATGCCAGCAGAAACAAAGTCTTAGGTGTTGCAGATTGTCAGCAATTATCTTCTCCAGCACATGGATAAATACACCTGGAAACATCTACCTACCTACCTACTCTCTCTCTCTCCCTATCTACTGTATTTCTCTCTCTCTCCCTCCCTCCCTCCCTCCCCCTCTCTTTCTCTCTACCTACCTACCTACCTACGTGTATTTCTCCCTCTCCCTTTCTATCCCTCTATCTACCTACCTACTTTTTTTTTTAATTTGCCTCTTCAAAATCTTGGTGTGTTTTATACTCTGGCTGGCTCTTCGGCTTTGAAATGCATATGAGCACCCCCCTCTAGAGTCAGGAACGACTAGTTCATATGTGTGAGGGGAACCTTTACCTTACTATATGGTGTACTCCAGTTAATTGGGAATGTTGTTTATTGTGAGGGCAAAATGGGTTCTAATTAACTAAAGTCACTACTTGAGAGACCGCCTACTGCCAATTACCTCCATACGACCTATTAGATCTCATCGATTAGGCCTCCTCCGAGTTCCATCTGCTGGTCAATGCCGACTGGCAACCACGCGGAGGAGAGCCTTTTCGGTGGTAGCTCCGACCCAATGGAACGATCTCCCCGTGGAGATTCGTACCCTCACCACCCTCCAGACCTTCCGCACAGCCCTCAGAATCTGGCTATCCCATCAGGCCTGGGGCTAAAGATTGTAACCCGCCCGAATGGTATAAATGTTGTGTTTTAATTATGTATTGTCTTATATGTAAAAGTCTGTTTTCCCCCCTTCCTTTGGATTGTGAGCCGCCCTGAGTCCCCCCAGGGAAAAGGGCGGCATATAAATAAACCTTCTAATCTAATCTAATCTAATCTAAATACATTTTGTTGCAGAAACTGAAATTCTTGTATATGGGTGAGGGATATTAAAATGAGCAAAAAAAAGCAGGCAGAAAATTGCATGAATTTTACACTTCAGAGGAAAGGTTGGAGGGAAGAAGATGTATAGAAGACAAAAAGAAGAAATTAGGACAAATCTTTGGTCTGTATGACTTGACAATCCTCTTCCTCTTCCTCCTTCTACTATGGCTGTTTTTTGTTTAGGAGAAAAAAAATATCCCACAAAACCTTTGCAAAGAATAAGGTGGTTCCCCCCCCCCATCATGGTACACTTTACTAGGTCACAGTTGTAATTCAACTTCAAGCAGCATTATACACAGAGAAAATAAACCACCCTTTGCTTGGTTTCATAAAATGGTGATGGTTTCATAAATCTTCAATCAGGAGCAGACATGCATTTAAACTAACGTGAATTCTTTATAGCTTGAACAGAAATGTACGGGGATTATTGTAATGGGAAGTTCTCTCTCTATTTCTATATTTGAAATGAAATATCTCATTTATACTATTTCAGTCAACATAAGGCAATAACTTACGTGCATTGCAGTTATGCTGTTAAATCTTTGGATAAGGGCAATACTATGCCTCCTGGGCTTTAGTGCCCCCGGAGAGTGTAAACTGAATTCTTCATGGCTCTTATTACCACTCAAAGGAAATGGTCTATTTTGCCAGGGAACAAAAAAGAAGAATTTTATCAGCTGGGCATGCAAGGCCAGTAAAATAAGATTATGAATTTGGAAACTCAATGCCTCAAAGATTACAAAAGCAGAGACTAGTATTGGGTGGACATAAGAATGTGGTCCCCTCACTGAAAAATGAAATAAATACATTGAAGAACCAGTGTTCTCATAGCACAGTCAAAGTCACCGGTGGTGACTGTTTTTGTTTTCTAGAAGCATAAAAACTACCCTGTTTCCCTGAACATAAGACCTCCCTGGATAATAAGCCCAATCAAGCTTCTGAGCGCATGTGCTAAAATAAGCCCTTCCCAGAAAATAAGCCCTCACCGAAAATATTGCAACACAGCATTAGCTGTGAGGTAGCCACACTCACCACCTCCTGCACCTCAAAAATAATAAAACCTGGGTGAAGTTCCTGAGAGATTAAGAGAAAATGGTTGAAAGGAGGAAAGAAGGAAAAGAATTTACTAGTAGAATAGAATGAAATACAGTAAATATAGCCAATGGTATACAGCTAATATGATGTGAGGGAAATAGATAATAATAATAATAATATTAGTTGTGGATAATTAAGTGACATGTCTACTATATAAATTAAATTTGAGGATATATGTTATCGATAGTAAAACAGAATAATAGATGGAAATGATATGTTAAATTTGATTAACTTGGAGAGGCAAATAATGATATTGTTTATATATTAAGAAGAAATTAAAGTTAAGCTGGAAAATATGGAAAGAAAATAAGATAACTGAGATGTGAAATGGAAATATGATGTAAAATGATTTATATATAACAGAAGATATAAAGGGGAGAAACCCGGATAACACTTTGTTTATAAAAGAAGTTGAAATATGTAACAAAATTTTTTTTAAAAAAACTTTTGAAAATAATAATAATAATAAGACTTCCCTGAAAATATGGCTAAGCGCTTAGTTTGGGGGTCAAAAAATATATGACCCTGTCTTATTTTCAGGGAAACATGGTAGATACACAGCCAACTAAAACCTACTCTCATTCAACTGACCAAACAGTTTGCATCTATAGCTACCTAGCTATACATACACATAGGCACACTGTTCTATAGGCAGTTGATTAAACAGCTAATTTTATTTCAAAGCAATCACACACCAGGGAGACAGAGGGAGTTACTCTCTTAACAACAGAATCCGCCTTTCACATTTAGCACAAAAGGACCAATCACAGATCTCTTGCTGGATTTCAAGTATTCTATATTTAAATTACATAAAAGGAAACCATCTCAGGAAATCAATTAGCATCCAAAAATTAAATAGACATAGGCTAAATTTGGGATTCCCTGAAGGACTATTTCTTCTCAACACACCCATTTAATTCTCCACGCTGCAATAATTGTACTACTTCCAAAGCAATAAATCTTTCCTTCTGCATATAATAGCTTTTCAGCCTACACCCCACCCCCCTTCTTTCTGTTGCTGTTGCTAATCCTTGCAAACATTGTCAAGGACACAATATAAAGTAAGGACAATGCTCATCCAGGCACAAGCATGCAGGCATGTTAATTTTCTCAAACAGCAAATGCCAACATAAACCTAGTAAAAATAAGGCCACTGAAAAGCAAAAACATGCCAGCATGTAATGGAAAAAAATGCAACATTCACAAAACTTCAGAAACACCAAGAACCAACAACTTTAATAGGTGAGAAAAAGTTGAAAGAAATTTAAGGCTGCTCAGAGTCTCTGAGATGCAAGTTGTTTAAGGAGAAAGATTTAAATTAGATACCACAGATTTTAAAAAGAGAAATATCTAATAGAGCTGGATAGCACAGCACAGAATGCTATATAGCAGTAGCACTAAGATATACTGCTTTATAGTGCTTTACAGCACTGTCTAAATAGTTTTACAGAGTCAACCTCTTGCCCCCAACAATCTGGGTCCTCATTTTATCCACCTCAGAAGGCTGGAAGGCTGAGTCAACCTTGAGCCTGGTGAGATTCGAACTGTTAAGTTGCAGGCAGTCGATAATCAGCAGAAGTGGCCTGCAGTACAACACTCTAACTACTGCGCCCCTGAGGCTCTTTTGTAGTCCTCGACTTACAATAGTTCATTTAATGATAGTTCAAAGTTACAGTGGCATTGAAAAAGGGTGACTTCTGACTATTTTCACAGTTTATGACCTTTGCAATATCCCCATGATCATATGATCAAAATTCAGACGCTTGGCAATTGGTCCATATTTACGATCGTATCAACTGCAGCAATTCACTTAACAACCGAGGCAAGAAAGGTCGTAAAATGGGGCAAAACTCACTTGACAAATGTCCCACTTAACAACAGAAATTTGGAGCTCAATTGTGGTCATAAGATGAGGACTACTTATACAACACAATCACAGAACATCAAGATTTAAAAATCAAAATTGAAATCCATATGTCACAATGAGTTCTACAGAATGCCTACAGAATTTTAAAACAATAATAACAATAATAATATTAAATAATGGAATTTGCCTATTCTAGGTCCTTGGGAAGGATCCAATCTAAACAAATCCAATCTAAACAAGGGGCTGACTGTGTGACCAGCCATAAACACACAAAAAAAGTCTGCATAATGGAGGTGGCTGTAACACAGCAGGAAAGCAGAGAAAGAGAAAAATCAAAAGACAAAATAGAAAGACCTGCATATAGAAGTAGTATGTGGCAAAAGAAACCAAAGATGGGACCAACAATGACAGGTGACTTGGATACATCCGGAGCACCATTTGAACACCATCAGCATTGACAAAATTCCCATTAAAAAGGTAAAGGTAAAGGTTCACCTTGCACATATGTGCTAGTTGTTCCAGCTCTAGGAGACGGTGCTCATCTCCATTTCAAAGCCGAAGAGCCAGCGCTGTCCTAAGACGTCTCCATGGTCATGTGGCCGGCAGGATTAAATGCTGAAGGTGCACGGAACATTGTTACCTTCCCACCAAAGGTGGTCCCTATTTTTCTACTTGCACTTTTTACGTGCTTTCGAACTTCAAGGTTGGCAGAAGCTGGGACAAATAATAGGAGCTCACTCTGTTACACATTGCTAGGGATTCGAACTGCTGAAATGCCGACCTTCTGATCGACAAGCTCAGTGTCTTAGTCATTGAGTCACTACGTTATTTATTCCAATTATTTATTATTATCTGTTCTAACCCCCCTCGTTCCACACCAAAGCACACTCCAAACCAGAGATAAATTACGGCATTTAATTAACAGACAGACAGGTCCTTGGCAGCAACCCGGCACAGGCAAGCTCGGGCAGCAATAAACACAGATAAGGTTTGGCAGCAATCCAGCCTGCCAAGCTTACAGTAATGTCCTCCGACATTCAATCCTTCGTTGACTTCTGCAAAGAGGGGCGTGTGCACAAGTAGCTTTTTATAGTCTGGAGAGGAGCCTAATGACTAGCTGAGTGCAATCATCTCCTGTAATTGCGTAATTATTCCTGATGCCTATTAGCTCTTTGATGGCGTGCATCCAGGAAAACTCACTATTGGCTTCCAGCTCACTCTTCCTTGTCTCCTCCCCACTGGTCCAAGGCTCAGGTGCCACCTGATGGCCAACCAGCCTCTCTGCACAGGGTCCTCCACATCCTCCAGAGCCAACTCATAGGGCCCCTCGTTGTCGGAGTCTGGTGGCAGCTCCAACGGCTCCTGCTGGGCCACAACATTATCCTATTACCTATTACCTATTACCTATTACCTATTATCTATTATCTATTATTATTCCTCACCATGTTAATTCCCATTAGTCAATTACAAAAGGGCAGCTTGATTTGGAACAGCTTACATCCTGTGATGATACCTGTGACACAGTGGTGGGTTCTGGATCCCTTTGCAACCGGTGTGGTGCAACGGGGCCCAGCGTCCACCACATGAACGAGCACAGCATGTCTGCATGTGTACTTACCATCTGCGATGCTCCGCGATGCCTCCTCAATGCTCCAGCTGCTCAGCGGAGCATCACGCAGGTACCGTATGCTCCGTGCGCATGCGCAGAAGCCCCAAAGAGCTCAAATACAGATAAGGATGAGGGGTAGGCGGGTGGGCCCTCCGGAGCACCATACAGGAACAATGCCCGGTACTCCCGGCAGGCACCGGTATGCTCATACTGAGGCTTAATGGTAGTAACCCACCACTGCTGTGACATTATTAAAAAAACAACAACATCTGCCTATCTTAGTGCCTTGGAAGGACTCAATTAGGTGGAGAAAAATGGAAATCCAGCCTAACCATCTGGCCGACCGTGCAACAAACCACAATAACATATCTGTATATAAACAACACATCTTGGGCATCCATAAAATCCACCAGTAGGTATGTATGGAGAAACATCTAAGAACAAACGGGGTGATTTTAAAAGTACAAAAACGGATGTAAAAAAAAAAAAACTTTAAACAAAAATTGGAGAATACCTGAGTGTTGCGAGAACACTATCTAGTGCCACAACTTTTAAAAAAGAAGCATCTGCATTGCTGGGCTGAATAGATAATCTGCTTGGGGAGTTTCTCTGTATCTCTATTTCCCCAGTGAGGTACAGTGTAATTGGAAATGCTGCTTTCTAAGATTTTGATTAAACACGCCAGGAAACAAAGTCTAATCTGATTCGCGTTCTATTGAGGAGGAGCATGAATTGTTTGGATCTGACCAACCGTATTAGTCTCCTCCACTGTAGCAAACGGATGAGACTCTGACTTGTGCGTAAGGGTGGAAGAGTCAACGCCTCCATCTGTGACAACATCAATCAGCATGGGATACGTTCAGAACAGGAAGCATGTCCCTGTGTTCTGAATAAGGGAGAAAAACAATCAGAAATGTCACCATCCTTAGGTGACGCAATGTACCAATGTTTCAAAGAGCTTGAACAAGATCAGAAGCCTCCACATGAAATCCCCATGGTAAAAAAAAAAGCATTTCCCCATGGAGAGGGTCTCTCTTCTCTAACGCCAGAGAGGAGGAGCTGTAGGAATGGAGGACAATTATTCCACAACTCCACAGTTGTCTGGATTAAAGATGGCAGCACTGAAATCATAGTAGGGTCCACCCCATTCACACTAACCCACATGGATTTTGATTAGAAGGCAAAGAAAATTAGCACCCACCCCTCGCCTAGAAAAATGAAATATCCTAGGAAATATTTAAAAAGGCAAAATATTATATTTCCCTGGATGAGAAATGGAAAGAAAACATGTTTTCAGGCACATAACAGTCTCTTAATAACCTCACCTTTGTCAATGGACCATTAAGGCCTGAGCCAGTCTATTCTACATAACAAAGATCTACCCCCTTCAGGCTGAGCCATTTCATTGTCCTTCATTGCACCGCCTACTGTTACAACCAAATCTGGCACACAGTAAACATACAAAGCTAGCTATGACCTCTGACAGCAACCAATCAGGGTACTCTTACTGTGCCCCAGGAAGTTCAAAGCCCAGAGAGTGCATAAAACCCAGAGACTCTCAGCATCTCTTCCTTTTTCACCCAGGAGCTCCAAGGCATGTGATCCTGTCCACCATTAAACCATCTTTCCAAGCAGCCTCCATGTTTCCAGTGTCTTTTTCCCCACTTGGAACAGAACCCAGATGGACATTTCTTCCAACAATAGCAGTAGACTTATATACCGCTTCATAGGCCTTTCAGGCCTCTCTAAGTGGTTTACAGAGAGTCAGCATATTGCCCCCAACAATCTGGGTCCTCATTTTACCCACCTCGGAAGGATGGAAGGCTGAGTCAACCCTGAGCCGGTGAGATTTGAACCGCTGACCTGCTGATCTAGCAGTAGCCTGCAGTGCTGCATTTAACCACTGCGCCACCTTGGCTCTTACAAATGGTAATTGTTGGTTGAGCTATGGTCTAAGACAGGGCTGTCAAACTCCTGGCCCGTGAGCCAGATGTGTCACACACCAGCCACACCCACACCCATTTTACTGAAGGGGGAAAGGTCATATGACGCCGGCATGACGACGTGAGTTTTGATACCCCTAGACTAAGAGGTGCTTTGAGTGTCCTCCACAGGGAGAAAAGGCCCTTTGACCTCCAGAATCAATATTCAAAGGAAAATCTGAGAGTTCAAAGATCTCTTGGTAAGTTTTTTAGAAGCCTGAATTGAAGTCAAAACAGAAAACAGTAGGAAAACAAGCAAAACAAGCATAAGAGCCAAAACTGCATCAGAATCATGGGCCACTAAAAGCTCTCTTCTACATAATCACTTGAGTTCTTTTTTTCTTATATCATCTCCTTTCCAGGACAGGATGAAACCGGTAAAATGCACAAATTTCTTCTTTATTATAAAATGTGGTGGAAGGACACAGTCTGCCATTTTAAAGAGTATGATCATGAGTAAATATGAGCTAGCCGGGTGCAGTGACAGCCCAAAAAAACAATCCAATCCTAAATTGCATTAACAGGGGGATACAATTAAGATCAAGTGAGGTAGTAATACCACTCAAAAAAGCTCTAGTCAGACCACACCTAGAATCCTTTCAGTTTTGATCACCACACTATAAAAAAGATGTTGAGACTTTGGAAAAACTGCAGAGAAGAGCAACCAGGATGATGAGGGGACTGGAGACTAAAACATATGAAGAATGGTTACGGGAACTGGGCATGACTAGTCTAGTGGACTAGGGGAGACCTTATAGCAGTCTTCCAATAGTTTAGGGGCTGCCATAGAGAGGAAGGGGTCAAGCTATTTTCCAAAGCACCTGAAGGCCAGACAAGGAATAATGGATGAAAACTGATGAAGGAGCGATTCAACCTGGAAATAAGGAGTAATATTTTCTGACAGTGAGAACAATCAACCCATGGAACAGAAGTTGCCTTTGGAGGTTGTGGGAGCTTCATCACTGGAGGTTTTCAAGAAGAGATTGGACTGCTATTTCTCAGAAAGTGTGTAGGGTCTCCTGCTTGAGCGGGGGGTTGGACTAGATAACCTATAAGGTCCCTTCCAACTCTATTAATCTGTTAATCTGACTCCAATGCCCCCTTTTCAAAGTTAAAATCGCTCTGTGGTGTTTGCTTCCATTCAATTTATTCCAGGCTTTGCCGGAGTACAACTATGATTGACAGCACTTTGGGTTATTAATTTTAGTTTTTAAATTGTTGCAGGAAAGCGTCTTGTTGTTTTGTAATAAGCAGCTGGGATATACTTTCATTATTATCTAGGATTTTGAAATTAACAAAATTCGAAAACAAAGAAAAAGAAATTTGTAATGTGTGAAAATAATTCTGTTTATATGAAAAACTTTCTTTTTCCTTTTTTGGTTACCTTATCACAAGCATATTCATAAAACCTGTTCCTGAGATGCAGAATCAGATTTTAAAAAGTGTGTGTGTGTGTGTGTGTGTGTGTGTGTGTGTGTGCGTGCGCGCGCATTTATGTGTGTCTGTGTGTCTGTGTATTGCTATAGGGAATTTCATATTATATCTGATCATTAGCATGGTAGAGTTGCACAATTAAATAAATGCATTCATTTTGCCACCCAAGCAAGTGATCAAGGCAGCTAGAAGAAGTTAAAGTACAGAATAAAAGTATAGAAAAATAGTGACATTCATATTTAAACCAATTAGTGAATAAGAGATGGATTAAAAATACATTAAATTGCAAAACAGATGCACTTAGGTAGATGAATATAAAAATACATTTACAATGGGGTTGATTTCACAGCCTGGGGGTGCTGTTTGCAGAAGAAAACCTGTCTGATAGGACAGATAAATGAATCTTGGACAAGGAAAGCGAGTTTTGTCTAAAAACCAGCCAAATAACATATGAAGCAGTTTGATTTCTGAGCCAAACAGAATGCCGAGTGGTTGATCTGTTGATGAGAAACATAGGATAAACAAGAGCAAACTGTTCTGCCTTTTGGATGCAAAATGGCATATACCTACATAGAAAGCAAGCTAAGATGACAAGGTATCATTTTGAAAATCAATGATTGATTAAGTGTCATTAACTCATTTCTGACTCTCAACAACCACATAGATTTTATCTGTGATGGTCTATTCCTTCACAAAATCACATATGTTGTCCATGCAATAGCCAATTTCAGCAAGAAAGGAAGATTACAAGAAATATTTGAAAACCACATTAATAAAGTCACCTTTTTTGTGGAGAAAATGTGGCTGCTAGGTGTCAAAACGACTTGGTGGCACATAACCAATCAATCAATGAATCAAAATGATCTGAGACTAATCCAAAATTGTTTGCTAATTTAGACCAGCATGACTATATCCTGATCAATTACATTCTTTAAGAGCTATAGGTTCAAATTATTACCTTTTGCAGAATTAATATTAATACAGGGATTCGCTGGAACAAAAAAATAAGCATTCTCAGTGATGAACTGGGCAAGAATGTTCATGAGCCATGGTGGCATAGTAGTTAGAGTGCAGTACTGTAGGCTACTTTTGCTGACTGCCAACAATTTGGCAGATTGAATCTCACCAGGCTCAAGGTTGACTCAGTCTTCCATCCTTCTGAGGTGGGTAAAATGAAGACCCAGATTGTTGGGGGCAAGAGGCTGACTCTGTAAAACAGCTTAGAGAGGTATATAAAGTACTATAAAGTTGTATATAAATCTAAGTGCTATTGCTATTGCCTTAGCCTTCCATCCTTCTGAGGTGGGTAAAATGAGGAGCCAGATTGCTGGGGGCAAGAAAGGTTGACTCAGTAAACCATTTAGAGAGGGCTGTAAAGCACTGTAAAGTGATATATAAATCTAAGTGCTATTGCTATTGCAATATATTTTCTTGAAGATATGGGAAGACAGAAGAAAATGGAAACACAGTCTTGTTTCTGGATTAATTGTTTGATGAGGCAAATGGTTCTGGTTTCTTCATTGAATTTTCTGCACAGTTCTGGTCAAATGTTTCCTAGAAATCTTTTTTCTAGGAGAAAAAAGTAGCATCCATTAGCTAGAAGCAAGAAGATATAGAATCCATAGCCATGGTCATTTTTCAAAATACATATGTATTTTGTAAACATATTTTACCAAAAAGAAAGTATAAAAAACGAGTAGAAAATTGTAGAATCATGGTTGGCAAAATCTGCATCATATTTTGGAGACTATTTAGTGTGCGAATCAAATATTTAGATGCTTTAGATCTATATACCAGTTTTGATTTATGAAAGCTTTCTTCACTGGAAAATATAACTGTTGCTTATAGAACTAAATAGGAGATTTCTACACTGTTCTTTGTCCTTAACAATTACCCTGAATGATGACTGGTAATTTATCTTCAAATATTAAACTACTTGAAGCCACTAATGGGTAATCTTTTATGTTGAAAACACAATCTGTAAACAAATGCCATACTAAACTTAAAAAAAAGAGGAAAATCAACTTACTGAGTCAGCCAAAGAAATAAGAAGGAAAAAAGGGAAATCTCAAATAGCTTCAGGGAAAATATAAAAATAAATTTGGAGAAATTGTATTGTCCAAATGGCTGGTTTACAGTCTGTATCACTTTTATTGCTCAAAAAGAAGTTTTTTGATATTTTATTTTTATGCATTATTATTCTGAATGTACAAGGTTTCCAGACAGATCTCATTTAGTTCAACACTTTTATATTCAGCCTCCATTTTCCAATAATAATCAGTCACTCAAATTGCAAGAATCGTAAGACTGAACAGGTTTGCTCACTGACAATTTTATTTATCAATTTTTTCCCCTTCCTCCAGGATGCCAGGTGCTAAGATTCAAGCTGTTTACACAGCAATTATGCAAATAATGAATAAACACTTTCTTAAGGTATGCCTTAAATTCCACAAAGAAGAAGCAGAAAGAAAAAAAGGAACTAGAATCAGAACAAAAACTTTAAATCAAACTAGTAGAGTCTAGGTTTTACCAATATAGAATCTTTCGATTGGAACATCAACTTTAAGCTTTTCTCCCATTTGAAGGGGAAAAAAGAGGTTAATTAAAGCTCTAATCTGATCCAGTTTCCATACTATATTCTAACTCTCCTACACTGATCATCCAAAATTGGGCAGAAGGGATATATTTAATCCAAGCAGTTATTTCCCTCTTAATCCAAGAGAAAAAAAAATCAAGGATCTAAATTAAAAGGTAAAGGTTCCCCTCACACATATATGCTAGTTGTTTCCGACTCTAGCGGACGATGCTCATCTCTATTTAAAAGCCGAAGAGCCAGTGCTGTCTGAAGATGTCTCCGTGGTTATGTGGCCAGCATGACTAAATGCCTTCCCACCAAGGTGGTTCCTATTTTTCTACTTGCATTTTTACATGCTTTTGAACTGCTAGGTTGGCAGAAGGATCTAAATTAAGAGATACTAAATTATAATCCATGCCTGAAGGTATTTATTTTATTTCCCCTGTATCTATTTGTTTATCGCCTGAAATCCATAATTTTGTGACGGGATATAACAGCCATCATTGATACATACCAATTGCAAAAAAGCCTGAATTTTGATCACATGACCATGGAAATACTGCGAGAGTTCTAAGAGTATACAACCAATTTCATTGTATACAGGATGTACAATGACAATAAAGACTACTACTATTATTAAAGTGAGTACTAGTTATAAGACACGTTTTCCAGTGCTGTTGTAACTTCAAAAGGTTGATAAATGAATGATTGTAAGTTGAGGACCACCTGTAACATTGACAGTGCTTTCGTTAACCATTCCAGCAAAATAAATCCACTGTAAAAGCCAGCAGTGTGAATAATGCCATCACAAAAATTTCAATATTTTCTTCTTTTTTGAAAGTTATCTTTAATAAGACCAATTCTGATTCCGAAGGCCATAATCTAAAAACAATGTTCTTAGACTTGAAAGTAGACACCAACCGTTTCCCAGTAAAACTGTACAGGATGGAAAAGAAGGTTGTCACACGTCTCTGCTTGCAACCAGATAATAGAAACTAGGAAGGGATCAAGGACAAAAAAACCATGGTGGCTCAGTGGTTAGAGCGCAGTAGTACAGACTACTTCTGCTGACTGCCAGCTGATTGCAATTTAGCAGTTCAAATCCCACCAGGCTCAAGGTTGACTCAGCCTTCCGTCCTTCCGAGGTGGGTAAAATGAGGACCCAGATTGTTGGGGGCAAGAGGTTGACTCTGTAAACTGCTTAGAGAGGGCTGTAAAAGCACTGTGAAACGGTATATAAGTCTAAGGGCTATTGCTGTTTACTTAGGCTGTTTTTCGTGCATAAACCTCAGAACTAGCTTCGGTTCTTCTGTATCTACATGTGTAAAGCTAGACTCTTAGAAAAACAATGTCCCAGGAGTTTCTTTTACTGCATATGCCAACAGTACAGTTGACAATGGTCATGATGGTCCTCTGATATCAAAGCATGTAGGGATATATAGGTGAATACCAGACCTTTGAAATGAACCAGAAACAAATGGATCTTGACAGACTTGAACACTGGGCCCTATCTAACAAAGTAATATTCAACGTAGAGAGAAGTAAAGTCTTACATTTAGGCAAGAAAAACCAAAAGTAAACATACAGATTGAAACCAGGCTTAATAGCAGTAACTGTGAGAGGAATCTTGGAGTCTTAGTGGACAACCAGTTAATTATGAGCCAGCAGTGTGCAGCAGCAGCCAAAAAAAGGCAGTGCAATCCTAAACTGCATTAACAGAGGGATATAATCAAGATCAAGTGAGGTACTACTACCACTCTATAAAACCTTAGTAAGATCACACCTAGAGGACGGCATCCAGTTTTGGTCACCACACTATAAAACAGCTGTTGAGACTCTAGAATAAGTGCAGAGGAGAGCAGCCAGGATGATTAGGGGGCTGGAGATTAAAACATACGATGAACAGTTACAGGAACTGGGCATAACTAATCTAGTGAAGAGAAGGACCAGGGGAGACACGATTTCAGTGTTCCAATATTTGTGGGTCTGCCACAGAGAGGAGAGGATCAAGCTATTTTCCAAGGCATCTGAAGGCCAGACAAGGAATAATGGATGGAAACTGATCAAGGAAAGATTCAATCTGGAAATAAGGAGAAATTTTCTGACAGTGAGAACAATCGACCCATGGAACAGAAGTTCCCTTCAGAAGTTGTGGGAGTTTCATCACTGGAGGCTTTCAAGAAGAGACTGGATTGCCAATTGTCAGAAATGGTGTAGGGTCTCCTGCTTGGGTGGGGGGTTGGACTAGATGACCTACAAGGTACCTTCTAACTCTGTTAATATGTTACCAAATCCAGAGCCTATACAAAATCCATAACACAGGTGTTCTGTGCTCCTGTTAGCTATACCTATCAGAAAGAGGCTGCCATGTTTTTTCACCAACTCAAGTTTTCAAGCAGTCTTCAAGGGCAGTCTGATATAGAGCATAGTGCAGTTGTCCAGACAAGTTGTGCTGAAGCCCTGATTTGCTGTTGTGAGAATTATCTGTTAGATCATAAGCAGTAAAAATAAAAGAAAACAGATCTCCCATGCAGTGGGTATGAAATAATAATTATAATTGTTCAATTATCACTTTTGAAATAGCCTTAGCTGTTTGCTAAAAAAAAAAAAAGTACCCCATGAGTAAGAATCTCTACATTCATACAGATCTAAATTAATTCCTCCCCTCAATACAGCTTGCAAGTTATTATAAATATGCCCTTTGTAATAATGCATTCAGCAGTTCTAACAGATGCAAAATATTAATTACAACACAGGAGTAATTCCCAGGCTATGTTTCTGTTGAGAATCGAATGGTAAAAGAAGTGCTAGTTGAACATAATTTTTATGACTTGTGTATGACATTCTGATTTAAAAAATAAATAAAGTACAAAGTGAATTAATCCGTATCTTGCATGAAAATAGAATTCGGTCTAAATCAACCACAGTCTCAAAGGGGGTAGTGAAAAAGTAACCCCTCCTAAAGAGCACACAAGTTCAAAAGTGCTTTTAAAATAATAAATGCAAAG
Organism: Thamnophis sirtalis; assembly: GCF_051295495.1. Lineage (NCBI taxonomy): Eukaryota > Metazoa > Chordata > Lepidosauria > Squamata > Natricidae > Thamnophis > Thamnophis sirtalis. Next base: position 21,640,503 of record NW_028261395.1, read on the forward strand.
TGTTTTGAAAATGGGTTGCAATAGCTCAGTGATTAAAGATGCTGTGTTTGTCAGGTAGAGAGTGGCAGCCAACATTTGAGACCTGAGCGTCATGTGTTGGGATGAGCCCGCAGTACTTGTTCTAGCTCCTACCCACCAAGCAATTTGAAAGCATGCAAATGCAAGTAGATAAATAGGTACAACCTCGGCAGGAAGGTAACATAATTCCATGCATCACAGCCTATAGTTATGCTGGTGACATGTCCATGGAAAGTGTTTTGGCTAATGCTGGCTCCTTTGGCTGAAATTAGCACTGCCCCTAGAGTTGGACACGACTGGAGGGGAAACCTTTACCTTTTATTTTGAAAATAGATAGTATACAATGTAATTTATACATGCTGCTACATTGATTATATATATATGCTGCAAGATGAATTACAGTACAGGAAGGTAAGAGGCTCCAATTATATTTTTCAATCCTGTTATCATTCTAAGCATTAAAAATATGCACTACGGAAACCCTCTATTACTTTCAGAAAGTTCTTTTTAAAAAAACAGATTTTTTTCTCACAATGAGATGGAACTTAGAAAACGTACACAACAGAGGAATATAGAAGCCTTCACATAAGCAACTATGCAATTCGGTTTTCCCACTTACTAGCAAGTTGCAAACAAAGTTAGGAAAACTTAAGATCATCACTTCACCACCACAAGTGTTCCAACGGCCTCTGGCTTCCTAATCCCACCTGCCCTGCACATCACAAAAATTCCGATGAAATAATTAAAAGAAGGGTTGCTAAAATGCATAGGATATATAATCCAACTTCTAAAGGTAAAGGTTCCCCTCGCACATGTGTGCTAGTCGCTCCTGACTCTAGGGGGTGGTGCTCATCTGTGTTTCAAAGCCAAAGATCCAGTGCTGTCCGAAGACGTCTCCATGGTCATGTGGTCAGCATGACTAAATACCGAAGGCGCACGGAACACTGTTACCTTCCCACCAAAGGTGGTCCCTATTTTTCTACTTGCATTTTTACATGCTTTCGAACTGCTAGGGTGGCAGAAGCTGGGACAAGTAATGGGAGCTCACTCCGTAATGTGGCATTAGGGATTCGAACCGCTGATCTGCCAACCTTCCTGATTGACAAGCTCAGCATCTTAGCCGCTGAACTGCCACATCTCTTATTCCAACTTCTAGAAGGCCACAAATTCACCACCCCTGGTTTAAAGTTTCCTTGTTCAATAAAAATAGGCATTTATATTCTGAGAAGCTTCATGTAATTCAGTTTGTGGGGCAAACTAGATTTTAAGCAGGGGTGGTGTTTTTTTTTTTTTTTTTTTCATTTACAGCATTTTGTTTAAATGGCGTACTTGATTGTTTAAGTACCTTAATTGTTATTAGTTGCTATCTTGAGCACTAATTTGAGCACTTTTTAGAAGAAAAGTAGGTCATGATAATTTGAAGCACTTTTAAAATGTTATGTTGAGATGAAATTGGTATGAGAAAGTAAGACTGACACCTTCAAAGTCATCACTAAGATCCCAAACTATTTTGATAGCAAAGTTGAATCACGTATGAAGTATCTCTACTTTTGTTCTATGGAAGGACCACAAGTGATCTGTCTTCAGATATATACAAGAGTTCTATTCTAAATAAATACCAAGATTGTTCTAAACTAAGATTGGTACATATCCTGTGTATGTTCAGCTGCATTAGGAAGTCTGTGCAACCACTCTCCGACCAGAAGGATCAATTAATTGCTGTCAGTTGGGCAAATACTTGTAGTTGGAGTGTTTTTCTGTTGTAACTATAAAGTTCTTAATAGTCACAGATTGCACTGCCCTTAAGGTTATGAAAAAACCTCTTACAATTTAGTAATATATTATAGTCTGTGAATTTCAGATGGGAAGTATATCAACATACAATAATAATCAGCACCTTTAGTCTAGATCAGGGTTCGGCAACCTTAAACACTAAAACAGTCATTTGGACCCATTTCCCACAGAAAAAACAAACAAACACTGGGAGCCACAAAACCTTTTGACATCTGAAATGTTCTGAAATGGTTGTTCCTCCCTCCCCTCATCTCCATCTGAATATTTTTCAGCAAAGGCTGAATGTTCATACTGGAAATGTCTTGCAACACATACAACTTTTTGTTGTTTGCCAAATTCTCACCATATCTTAAGCATACTGGTAAACCAGTCTCATCAGCAGGGAAAGCCAATGAATCTGCCCATGTACCATTAATGTTCCCTTTTCTTCTGAAACATTTCTTTTCTTGGATTTATCCATGATTGGCCTACTGGGGGTCAAAAAGCTCAATAAATCGCATGCCTGCAGACACCACACATTGGTGGTTGTGACTAGAGAATTCTTTTATTGGCCAAGTGTGAGTGGACACACAAGACCAATTCCTTGTGTGTCCAATCACGCTTGGCCAATAAAAGAATTCTATATATTCTCTATTCTATTCTATTTTGATTGACAGGGAGCCGTACCAGAGGGATGAAAGAGCCACATGCGGCTCTAGAGCCACGGGTTGCCGGCCCCTAGTCTAGATGTAAAGGGAGGTATAATTGTCTGGCTGGGGAATTCTGAGGATTGAAGCGACACGTCTTAAAGTTGCCAAGGTTGAACATTCCTGATCTAACAACAGTAGGTCTTTCTTTTCTGTTCCCTGAAATTACAATATAGAAAATTGAATCACATTAGGACCAACCATGATCTCTTAAACCAGAGTGCAAGTTTTCAGATTCTCCAGATGTTTTAACTGAATTTCATAACCAGACCCTTCATAACCCCCACATACAGAGTTAGGAACAGTTTATGAAATAGCTATTTAGGTCTAGAAAGAGATGAAGCCGCTTTAAAAATCTGATTTAAAAAGAAGCCTTCCTTCTGTACGTAGTAAAGCACCTCTTTTTAAAATGTACACAGCCGTATCTTATAATGAAAAAGCAAAACTGAAACCAAAACCCTAAAAATAAGACAGATGTTGTAGCCATAAATGTCTTCATCTTGGAACTCAATCTCAAAATGGAAACTAACCTCATGAGCACCAATCGGGAAATAAATCTTATTTTGGCATAAACTGGAATGAAATTTTAGTGTGAATTGTTCAGTTCCAGCAAACACCCCAGTGATTTTAGGACGAGGAAGCAATGGTTGCCCTACGTTTAAAAACTCTATTTGGCTGTTTCTAAAACTGTTCTTTACCCTTAAGTGGATATGAAAATAGTTCCAAAGACTGCCTTGTTGTTACACTTATAATCTAAGTCCAAAAACAGTTCGCAATTCAGGAAACACACATAATGCAAAAAAGCAAACAACACTGTACATTTACATTACATGGGAACTGGGCAGCTTTTAATGGGTAGTGACAAAGTTGCATATTTTGCCATTGACTCAGAACCACTGACCATAATATGCCCAAAATTTCCTCTACTTAGTGATCAATATATCTCCTGATAATAGCAGAACAACTGATGTTGCAAGAAACAACATCAACAACAGTAGCGGAGGCTGGCATCCATGAGGTTCTGATCTGTGGTTTCAGATATATAAATAGTCACACACTGGATTTTCAGATCATATACATTCCATTTGGTTTTTAGATTCTGTAAGCCACCTTGAGTCGCCAAGAGTGAATAGGCGGCAATATAAATTTAATAAATAAATAAATAAATTTGCATCTGTGTGTTGTGTTTGTTCCATGTATTGCTGTTTTCTGTCAAAGACCATGCTGGCTGAAAGCCAGCACTTCTAGAGAGAATTAGATTGGGGAAAAACTGTTCTGGGCATAAAGAATTTATTTACAGGAAGGACTGTTTAAACTTCCTACAGCAGCAAATGATACAAAAAGGCTTTGGACTATATTTCACTAATGGAGAAATTAGCAATAGCAAAGGGGGGGGCACAAATTGGTAAAGGTTTATTTAGCAAAAATAAGTACTCTACTAAATGGTATTGTTCTACTTCTTGGGAGAAGTTTTATGGAAGCAGAATGAAGAAGAGTATCCAGCCTATAAATAAGGAGAAACCTCCTGACAGAACAATCAATCAATGCAACAGCTTGCCTTCAGAAGACGTGGGTGCTCGTTACTGGAGATTTTTAAGAAGATTGGACAACCGTTGGTCTGAAATAGCAAAGACTCTCGTGCTTGAGCAGAGAGTTGGACTCAGAGGTGGGTTTTTACCGGTTCACACTGGTTTGGGTGAACTGGTAGAGGTAATTTGGCCTGGGTCACAGTACTGGCAGTGACCCAGGCTGGCCATGCCCCTGAACTGGTTCCCCAGTCTCTGCTGCCGTTGCCAGCATGTTTTTAATTAGTTTTTCATGATCTTTGTGCATGCGCAGAACAATTTGCAGTGAACTGCACACGCGTGAAGTGAAGCGGTACCAAGACAGGTAGGAACCCACCCCTGGTTGAACTGGATGATGTCCAAGGTCTCTACCAACTCTGTTATTCTATAATTCTTATCTCTAGACCCAATCAGTGAATGAGAGAGAACGTTATGGGCTTTCTCAAAGAAATGGGTTCTTAGCTCATCATGAAATAGACTGGGGAAAAAGAGACCCCATTTTAGTTAATTTACTCAACTCAACTTTCGCCAGCTTCTAATTCTTGACTTGAAAGTATAGAAGGTCCTTACAGTAAGCCTATGTGAATCTTGCATTGTTTCATCTTTATCTTGAAAATTCATTCTTTATATGCCCCAAAAAGATAGATGCGGGAAGAGTTTTACTTTCTGTTTTCCTTCTGCAAGGATATTTAAAATAATAAAAAACTGAGTATTCTCATTAACCTTATTTTGGGATGGTTACATTGAATAGCATTTTCTATCTTTGTTCAGTTCCTGCTATTAGGACTAAGTATTAGAAGGAATGTATTGGTAGTAGATCGTAATTATTGGATTTTGCTTGCTCTTATTAGAATTTTTCTTTATAATTTCAATTATAAAGAGAATTAATGTCTACACTAGTGAAATTGCTGAGATTTGTATTTGTGTATGCTTATATCCATGCACTGTTCAAGATATAAATGGTTGTTTATTCTAATATTTAATACAGTTTAAGCATCCATTTGCCACAATATTTGTGACTTTTCACAGGGATAAACCAAATGTATAATTTAATGTAAAACATAATATAACATAAAGCAATATAATGCAGTGCTTACTTAGGGCTCTCATTCCTAAACAACATAGAAATTTAGTGCAGGTAGTTATTAAGAAAACATAACCTCATTCTTGCTAAATTCTTGCAATAAAATAAATCTATAAAAGCAATATAGAAAAGTGTCATCTTTTTTTCCCCTTAATATTTCCTTAGGCTGGAAGTTTTTTAAAAGGTCAAGCTGATTCAGCTAAATCTCCCACTGTGACATTATAAGATCTGAATGTCTTTTACATTTACACTATAGAGCATCAGTAATAGGCAATCCTAATTGAAGACATTGATGTTGATTTTTCAGGGGGGGGGGGATCTTGACCTTCGAAGAGTTTAGAAATACATAGAGAGCAGGGCCAGAAGGAGGTTGGACATGAGATGAAGAGGAGAGACATTTAGTCATTTGTTCAGAATTTACCTCCCGTAGCTCCATCCGTCGCTTTCATCTTTGGTAAGAGATCTTCAGCTTTGCCCTCAACTTTTCTTAAAAGAAATCAAGTTTTTATTTATTTATTTACATCCTGCCTTTTTAATTTTTATAAATAGCTCAAGGTGGCAAATCAGAGGTGGAATTCAGCAGGTTCTGACCAGTTCTGGAGAACCGGTAGTGGAACTGTTGAGTAGTTCGGAGAAATGGCAAATACCACCTCTGACTGGCCCTGCCCCCATCTATTCTCTGCCTCCTGAGTCCCAGCTGATCAGGAGGGAATGGGGATTTTGCAGTACCCTTCTCCAGGAGTGGGGTGGGAAAGGAGATTTTACAGTATCCTTCCCCTGGAGCTGGGTGGGAATGGGGATTTTGCAGTAACCTTCCGCTGGAGTGGGGAAGGAATGAAAATTTTGCAGTATCCTTCCCCTGGAGTGGGGAGGGAATGGGGATTTTACAGTATCCTTCCCCTGGAGTGGTGAGGGAATGGAGATTTTACAGTATCCTTCCCCTGCCATGCCCACAAAGCCATGCCACACCTACCAAGCCATGCCCACAGAACTGGTAGTAAAAAAAAATGACTCCTACTCCTTCCTCCTCCTCTTTTAGCCACAACAACCTTGTGAGATGAGTTCAGTTGAGAGACAGTGACTGGCCCAAGGTCCCCTAGCTAGCAAGCATTCAGGTCTATAGTGGGACTAGAACTCACCATCTTCTGGCAAATGCCCCAAAGTCCCTCAGATGGAGTTTATGCCTAAAGCAGGGGGTAGAACTTACAGGCTCTTAATGATAGGCTCAAAGTCCTCCAACAGTATTCATGCCTAAGTCAGGAATAGAACTCACCATCTCCTGGCTTCTAAACTGGCTCCCCAACAGGTTCCTCCTGCCCTTATTTTGTTCTGTTCTAAACTCCTAATTCACCTCTACTGATTAATCAGAAATCAGTGAAAACTGTGCCAAGAATGTTGTGCTTTGCTCCTGGTTTATTTGGCAGTCAGATGTAGCTGGACAGATGCTTATTTATTTAAGATTTATATCCATCTTCCAAGCACAAGGTCAGAAAAGATTTCACTACACTTAGAGATAAAATTAGGATCACTGTCCCAATATTCTTCTGGGATCTAAGCCAGGGTAGCTACACGGGTTTTGAGTTTGGCCAGGTAGCACAGATGTCCAACTATATTATATACTTGCTTTGTTTAGCTGAGTCCCTTTAATGTTTGACATATTCACTAAAGATTGCCAAGATCTATCCCTGGAATTATAGTGATTAATAGCAGCAGAAGTTACTCGGTGAGTGGGAAGCAGTAGACAAATCACAAGGAGAAACCTTTCCAGACCACAGACAGACAAGCACCAGTTTCAACTTTTCTGGAGACACCAATTGTTTTAAGAAGATTTTTCAGTTGCAAATAACCAGGAACATTCATTGGGTTTGAAGCAGAGAAGAATTTATTACTGTATTGCTCCTATAGACAAAAATCTAGTCAACTAAGGGTCAAAGCTAAATTGACGCTAGATAAGGGTCAACAGAATTCAAAGGTTTGGGGGGGGGAATTTGGCTCTTTTGTGGCAACTTAAGGACTCTAAACTGATGACATATTTAACTTCGCCTTCAGCTCAGCCTCTTCTTCTCCTACAACTTTATAGATCAATGCAAACCAATCAGCAGCCCAAATCTCTCTTTAAAACTTTAATTGATTACCAACTGCCTGCGATTTCAGGGTTTTGTTATGCCTTTTTATTGCCATCCCTGTGACAAAGTAAAACCAAATCAACCTTTATTATGACCAAAGACCATCATAAAGAGAGTGGTATGCAAGCAATTTAAAAGCATTAAAAATATAAAAAAATAAAATGACATAAAAAGCTAAAAAGTAGAAAAACAAACATCTGAAAAGAATCTAAACTAAGCCCAAAAGGACAGGTAAGAGCAATAAATGGATATAAAAAATCATGGCAAACTGAATCCATCAAATAGAAAATACTCTATAATAAGATTTTAGGTGCTCGTTAAAACTGATTTGTGTCAAAAGGTGATCACTGGCTCCATGGAACTCCAACCTAGTTTAATTATAATATTGAAGAGTAATGCTTTAGGCTGTGCAGACCTTCAGATTAAGACTCAGTTTCAGGGTATGCTACCATAATTGAGATGTTGTTGCAACTGACCTCCAGGTTAGGCTTTTGGCTCTTGCCAACTGTCTAAATCATGATAGACAGGCACTCGGAAAGTTCTTAGACCAACTGAAATACCTCTGAGCAGACTTGTTGGGAAGAAGATTGTTGTGCTTGTGCTTTGGGTTTCTGGACAGACTGAGGCTTTTACATGTATCAACAGTAGAGACCTTCAAATTTCTAGGGTCTATCATATCTCAAGACCTAAGATGGACACCTAACATCAAAAATGTCATCAAAAAAGCACAACAAAGAATGTTCTTTCTGCTCCAACTCAGGAAGCTCAAACTGCTCAAGGAGCTGCTCATGCAGCTCTACAGAGGAATTATTGGGTCTGTCATCTGCGTCTCTATAACTGTCTGGTTTGGCTCTGCAACCAAACAAGACAGACACAGATTGCAGAAAAAATAATTATTACCAACCTGCCTTCCATTGAGGACCTGTACACTGTATGAGTTTTAAAAAGGGCCATAAAAATACAGACACATCCTAGACATAAATTGTTTCAACTCTTACCCTCAAAATGATGCTATAGAGCACTGAACACCAAGACAACTAGATACAAGAACATTTTTCCCCGAACACCATCATTCTGCTAAACAAATAATTCCCTTACCACAGTCAAACTATTCACTAAAGCTGCATTACTATTACTATTAGTCTTCTCATTGTTCCTATCACCCATCTCCTCCCACTTACGACTGCAAGACTGTAACTTTGTTGCTTGTATTGTTTCCTGATTGTTTATTTGTACCCTATGATTTCATTAAGTGTTGTACCTTATGATTCTTGATAAATGTATTTTGTCTTTTTATGTACACTGAGAGCATATGCACCAAAGACAAATTCCTTGTGTGTCCAATCACACTTGGCCAATAAAGAATTCTATTCTATTCTATTCTGTTCCACCCATTCCATTCTATTCTTACTCTCTATTCTATTCTATTCTTATTCCATATTCTGCTCTGCTCTGCTCTGCTCTGCTCTGCTCTGCTTGCTCTGTTCTATTCTATTCTATTCTATTCTATTCTATTCTTTGTATCAAGGAGCAAAGGCTTAAATCATGGGAAGAAAGCAAGCAAAACATCTAGAGAAAGGATCCCTGCAGGAAGGAGAAACATAGAGGACCCAGCTCAGAAGGCCATATGGAGGGGAAATATAGTCTCTCAAAAGAAATCAAATAACAACTGGTGTATGGACACACTCCTGCAGATGCTTGAGAAGGCTGTCAGTCCTCTCATTTGGAATGTCTCCCTCATTCAATTTCGGGGGGGGGGGACCAAGAATCTTATTAAATGACACCATAACAAAATCTCTTGTTTTATTTTTCTCCACAAAATGGATAGACTCTCCTAATAAGAGGAGGGGGGAAAAACTAATATTTCTCAAACACAATTAGATGCATTAGGAATCTTTCAAAGTTGCATTTACTCCTATTTTCCTTCCCTCCACCCTGGAGGAAGATGGAGCACAAATGTAGAATATTTTAAAGGATTTCCAGGAAGGGTAAATTTGGAGGTGGATGCATTTGAAGACAACTAATGAATAAATATGTCACTTTCATCACAAAGGTTATGCAAATACGTCTGTATTTTTGCCTAGAAATAAATCATCAGAGCCAAATGGATTGGAGATTGAGGCTTTTTAAAGATACTTCTGATGGGCGATGATGTGCTTGAACTACAGGCTCTACCCTCAGATATGAAGCAGGCTAGCAAGAGATGTTCTACTAAAATGAAAATTTGCTTTTGAAGCAGGTAGACATTTTCAAAGTAGTACAATACAGCATTGATGGACCACAATTTCTTAAGCCCAATTCAATGTCATGATTATGAAAGTGAGTGATTTCATATTGAGTGCATGTCATCACATTGCAGCATTTTGAAAAGTGTGTGTGTGTGTTTTGTTGAGCATAAAGGAATTGTTTGGCAAAAGTAGAATGCATTTCCTTACAGTCAACTTTTAAGAATCAGAGATTTTTTACTTTGGACTTAAAAGAAAGAAGAGGCACAATGTTATTGTCAAATATAAATTAAGAAGAAATTGTGCCAACTGATGAACATGGAGGGGTGGTGGTGATTAAAAACCAGATTAGTTTAGGCTGGAATTTGTTGTGGGAATTCAATGGTAAACAATGGTCCCAAAGAAGATGCTGGATTCTCTTGCTTGGTATAATGAGGGTCCAAATTCTTCTTCTCATTTAATCATCTACACCAGAGACCAACCTTGGCAACTTTAAGACTTGTCGACTTCAGTTAATAGCTGGCTGGGGAAATATGGGAATTGAAGTCCACAAGTCTTAAAGTTACCAAGGTTGGACACCCTTGATCTACACAATGAATAAAATTGGCAAAGCCAAAAAAGAGTTCTAGACTGGACAATATATTATAAAAACTACTTTAGATGTTCCCACATCCAGGCCTGAGAAGAAAGCAAAAAATCCATTATTAGGGAGGGTTAGGAGAAACATGTCAAGATTTAAAAACTGGAGTTGTTGCAGAGTGTTTCCTTCACTGCCTAGTTAATACTGTAGCTGATCTATTAGGGATTTGGGAAACCACAGTATGCACAATCTATCTAACCAAGCCATGTTCTTGACTCTTTGGAGCTAGTTTTTCAATGCAGGCTTAAGATTTTTATAAGGAAATGCATTGCCAAGTCCTGAATGAAGCATTGACATTATTCATGCATACTGAGATATGTTATTAGCACCATGGACAGCTCCACAGAGGTAACCAAACCGAAATATCTGAAAATGAAGTAAATATGGAACTCTTGAGTAACCGGCATATGTTCTGGATGGACAATCTTGTAATTTATGCACAATTATTACTTGTGGCTGGGTAGTAGAATGCTTTTTTAAGGAAAATCAGCAAGAAAGTGTTGAAGTGCAAGACAGCAAATAGATATGGGTGATCTTGGGGGGGAAAGAGCTATATGTTTAAGCATGTTATCATTTCAAGTTGCTTAACCTATAACATAAAATTAACTTCTTGCATTTTTTGAGAGCAGACATGAGAATATTAGAACTATCAAACCCAGGAAAGTTTCACAGAATGTCTAAACGTCTAGATCATTCATTAAAAATGTGAAATTACACATAGTACACCAATTGGGCAATTTACATAATGATCCAAATTTGCTGGCTGCATCGAGTTGTAATAACGGGTTTAGGGAATACATTTTCAGAAACTCTGCTTGTTCTGGGCTTCAGTACTATAGTGCTGAAACGTGACAGATGTATGTATTCTACATTTATCTTCATTTTTTCCTGTTTAACGTTGACATGTCTCTTAGTCCCATTGCAATATATAGTTAGTTTGATTTGAGAATTCCCTTTGCACCAAACAGCGAAAATGTTCAAAATAGGAAAGATAAACAGGGCATCTTTGAAAAATATGGACCCAAAATTTCCAACCTTTTGTGGTATTTAGCATGGGACAAGGTCTGGCAAAATAGCTATTTTGTCAAAACAACAAATCCCGAGCTGCTTAAATACTAAAAGAGTTATAAATTTAGCAAGAAACAGTGCCGAAGTATTAGATTAACATGATGATAGAATGTTTGTAGAATTTTTTTAAAAAAATGTGACTTGAACTCCCTGTAAATTTTCAAGAATAAGGACCAATAGTTGTCAAGTAAAAGCTTTATCAGAAGAGCTCAGAAGTTTAATTCACAAGGGCATTGTCAGGATCTGCCTCTCCTCCTTTCCCAAGAAAGTATGGACTCTTGAAAATGTGGTATTTCAGAAGGAATCTTTTATTGAGAAGAAGTGATAGCAGGACAGGCGAAACAGACTCTAAATTCCCTCTTAAACTATACAGTCAGAAATAAGCCTTAGGATCTCTCCCTCCAGTCTGAATGTGGATTCAGCCAATCCACAGATGTGAAGATGCTTTTGTAACAGCCGTCCTGAGAAACAGTAACAGAGCTGGAAGGGACCTTGAAGGTCATCTATTCCAACCCCCTTCTCACGCAGGAAAGCCATACTAGGGATTCAAACTGCCAAACTGCTGACTTTTCTGATCAAGATAAGAAGCTGTTCCCAGGATCTTCTTCTGCTTTCAACCTGAAACAATCCACATGGCCCTTACTCCTTATTAGTGTATTTTTCAGAGTATAAGACACAACTTTTTCCCTCAAAAAAGAGACTGAAAATCAGGGTGTGTCTTATACACTGAATTCAGCATTTTTTGCCTCATGAAACCCTGCCCCCTTCACCAAAATGGCTGTGCAGAGCCTGTAGAAGGGTTTCAGAGAGCTCCTGGGGGGTGGGGAGGGCAGAAATGAGTGAAAAACAGGCCATTTGTTGCTCAATTCCCCCCCCCCAGCCCCCAGGAGTACTCTATAAGCCTCCTAAAGGCTATGCATGCAATTCCTTTGTCAAAAAACAGGCACATTTTTTGCTCATTTGGGGGGGGGGGTACCCCCCAGGAGCATTCTGCAAGCCCCCTAAAGGCTATTCATGCCTTTTTGGGGGGAAAAAATGGGCCCATTTTCACAAAAAAATGGGCTGTTTTGGGGAGTGAAAAAACTTTTTAAAAAAATTTGCCTCTTCGAAACCTTGGTGTGTCTTATACTCCAATCCGTTTTATACTCTGGTGCATCTTATATTCCGAAAAATATGGTACATTCCAAAGAAAGTAAGAATACTGCAGATCGCTTAGGTGCCAGGAAAAGAATTATAAAAAAACAGTTATCCCTATTCTCCCCCATTCCCTTCATTTGAATGGCAGTATCACATTAGCGATGTGACAGACATCTAACTGGGTTAACACCTGTTTTGCAACACTAGAAGGGGATGAAATATTAGTCCTGTAGTTTCCAGAAACTTTAATTTAACTTCAAACGATCCCAGTGATGAACAAGGTTAAACTACTACTTTGCAGTCAATTGTGTTGTGGTGGCACCTCATTGCACTGTCCTGCCATGTTTTACCTATCAATTCCAAGAAAAAGAGTTGAAGAAAAGATATGGTAGAAAGGGAAGCCTTTCTCGTCCCCTTGACTAAATACCTTTCTGAAAATCTAGGACCATCCATACACTTCTTCAAGATTCAAGATTTAATGAATTTGTATGCCACCCAATCCCGAAGGACTCTGGGCGGCTTACATAAAAAAAACACAATTTAAAATACTAAAAAAATTAAAATATAAAGACAAAGCAAGTTAAAAGAACACAACATCCACTCAATCTTAGTGGGGCTGGAACTCAATCAAGGATCAGCAGCCCCAGGCCTGCCGGAATAGCCAGGTCTTAGTAGACTTTCGGAAGGCCGAGAGAGTGGGGAGGGTCCGGATCTCAGGGGGTAGAATGTTCCATAGGGCCAGGGCAGCTACAGAGAAGGCTCTCCCCCAAGGAGCCGCCAGACGACATTGTGTAGTCGACGGCACCCGGAGAAGGCCCATCCTGTGAGATCTTATTGGATGCTGGGAGGTAGGTGGCAGGAGGCGGTCACGGAGATATCCAGGTCCTAGGCCATGTAGGGCTTTAAAGGTGATAACCAGCACCTTGAAGTGCGTTCGGAGACCAATAGGGAGCCAGTGCAGCTTGCGGAGGATAGGTGTAACATGGGTGTATCTTGGTACACCAAGTATCGCTCGCACGGCTGCATTCTGGACCAATTGTAGTCTCCGAACACTTTTCAGGGGCAGCCCCATGTAGAGCACGTTACAGTAGTCAAGTCTTAAGGTGATGAGGGCGTGAGTGACCATTTGGAGTGCCTCCAGGTCCAGATAGGGCCGCAACTGGTGCACCAGGCAAACCTGGGCAAAAGCTCCGCTGGTCACAGCTGACAAATGGTGTTCTAGTGTCAGCTGCGGATCCAGGAGAACACCCAAGTTGCGGGCCCTCTCTGAGGGGTGTAAGATTTCGCCCCCCAGGCTTAAAGATGGAATATCTGGACTTTCTTTGGGGGGCAGCATCCATAGCCACTCGGTCTTGTCAGGGTTGAGTGCAAGCTTGTTCATTCCCATCCAGACCCTGACAGCTTCCAGGCACTGGCACATCACTTCTACTGCTTCACTGAGTTGGCACGGGGAGGACAGATACAGCTGGGTATCGTCCGCGTACTGATGGTATTTAATACCGTGCCGGCGAATGATCTCACCCAGCGGCTTCATGTAGATATTAAATAGGAGGGGGGACAGGACCGAGCCCTGCAGCACCCCGTATATAAGGGGTCTAGGGGTTGATCTCTGTCCTCCGACCAACACCGACTGCGACCTGCCAGAGAGGTAAGAGGAGAACCACCGTAAAACTGTGTCTCCCACTCCCACCTCTTCCAGCCACCGCAGAAGGATACCATGATTGATGGTATTGAAGGCTGCTGAGAGGTCAAGGAGCACCAGGATAGAGGAATGTCCTCTATCCGTGGCTCGCCAGAGATCATAGGTCAGCATGACCAAAGCGGTTTTGGTGCAGTAACCAGGCCTGAAACCAGACTGAAAGGGATCTAGATAATCCACTTCATCCAAGGTCCATCAGAGTTGGGAGGCCACCACCTTCTCAACAACCTTCCCTAAAAAAGGGAGGTTGGAGACTGGACGATAGTTTTTAAGGGCAGCTGGGTCCTGAGAAGGCTTCTTAAGGAGGGGTCTCACCACCGCTTCCTTCAAAGGTTGCGGGAAAGATCCCTCCTGAAGAGAGGTGTTCACAATCCTCTGGATCCAGCCTCGTGTCACCTCCCTGCTGGTCGAAACCAACCAGGAGGGACATGGGTCCAGTAAACAGGTGGCGGCACTCACCGCTCCCATGGCCTTGTCCACTTCCTCAGGAGGGACAAGCTGGAACTCACTCCACAAAATTTGATCAAGGCCCTCCTTCGACATCTCTGCTGGCACTGTCCAAGTGGAGTCCAGGTCCGTCCGAATCTGAGTGACTTTGTCTGACAGAAACTGAACAAATTCCTCAGCTCTTACCTGTAAGGGTTCACCTGCATCCCTCCCTTTCAGGAGGGAGCGGTTATCCTAAACTTGGCGGCCGGGCGAGATTCTGCGGACACAATAAGAGCGGAAAAATGAGCATATTTTGCCACTCATATCGCCACTAAATAAGTCCTAATAAAGGCTCTTAGTAGTGTTCGGTTAGATTTGGAGTTACTAGCCCTCCAGTGTTGCTCTAGGCATCTCTTTTGGCGCTTCATCTCCTGGAGTTCCTCAGTAAACCAAGGTGCCCTCCTGGCTCCACTGCTGCGGAGAGGCCGCAAAGGCGCAATCCGATCTAATGCCTCAGCCGCCGCTGTATTCCAGGCAGCGACCAAGGACTCAGTCGGGTTGTGGGTAAGGGAGTTCGGTATCTCCCCAAGCTCCGTCTGAAATCCCAATGGGTCCATCAGGCACCTGGGGCGGAACCATTTAATCGGCTCCACCTCCCTGCAGTAGGGGAGTAGCTTCCAAAAATCAAACCTCAGCAGGAAGTGATCTGACCATGACAAGGGCGAGATCTCTATCCCCTTTAGTTCCAGATCACATCTCCACTGCCCCGAGAGAAACACAAGGTCGAGTGTGTGTCCCGCCACGTGAGTCGGACCCTGAATTACCTGGGTCAAGTCCATGGTTGTCATGGAGGCCATGAACTCCTGGGCCCCATCGGAGCATTCGCCAAGAGATGGCAGGTTGAAATCCCCCAGTACTATAAGTCTGGGGAATTCAACCGCCAGTCCGGCTACTGACTCTAAGAGCACAGGCAGGGCTGTTGTGACGCAGCTGGGACGTAGGTATGTCAGAAACAAGCCCACTTGACCCCCTAGGTCCAACTTCACAACGAGGGACTCACACCCGACATTCTCTGGAGCAGGGATCCTGCAAGGAGCTAATGACTCCCGGATAATAACTGCGACTCCCCCACCCCTTTACTGGTATCGTGGCTGGTGGAGCACCTGAAACCCTTCTGGGCACATTTCTGAAAGGGGGACTCCTCCTTCGTGGCCCAGCCAGGTTTCAGTAATACATGCCAGGTCTGCCCCCTCGTCTAATAGTAAGTCCCGGACAAGGGGAGCTTTATGAATCACAGACCTGGCATTTAGCAACAGCAACCTGAGACCAGGGCCCTGACTTCCCATGTCACCTGGTCCCCGAGTTGAGCTTTCAGGACTGGAACAAGGGATCGCTGTGACGTAGTGAACCCTCCTTCCCTGGTAATGGCTAGCCCTGTAGCTCCCATCATACCTGCCCCTCCCAGTCGTGACCATGATGCTCCGGCCCGTCCCCTTCCCCGTGGACCCCCCCTCCCTCCCAAGGCCCCCGTTCTTCTCAGCAGGCCATTCATACCAAATACTCTGGAATGAGAGGCGGATCCAGGCCCCCATCCACTTCTGCTTCTGCACTCAGTGGAGGGGGCTCCAGGCCACACTCTCAATCCCCTCATACTTACCGGCCAGGCATTCTCCACATACATACCCCACTATAGAGTTAAAAGAATATAATAATAATTCTTAAACCGGGATTGGCTGTAGTCACCCAAAGCCTCTACTTTTGCAATCTGTCTTACCATACCCAGAGTACAAATCCTAGACAAAACTCTTTCCTTCTAATTGTAATCCTGTAATTAGAATGGCAAACATGTAGATGTAGTTATAAAGATACATGCTCATAAATACAAAGATGTATTTATGAGCAAGTAAAAGTTATTTGTAAATAATATAATTTGTTCCTCGGGCACAAGAAATCAGGAATCAGGCTTGTACAAATGAGTACAAGCTCATTCCATGGTTCCTCTAAACAAGAATCTGAATTATTTGCAGTCAAGGAGAATTGAAGATAGATAAGAGTCATTGGAATTCAAGGAGGGCTCCACTTAGATATTTTGTGGGTGCAAAGGGATTCCAAGCTGATGACGCACTTGACCCCTTCCTCCTACATCATTTGGTATTAAGCATGGATATGCCTTCTTATTTGCTTTTTTGAAAATGGGAGTTCAAAACCTATTCTTTTTTCTTCATCATCTCTGTTGAGGTGGCATCAAGAAAGCTCCAAGCTGTAAAATCCTCAACCTTTAAAAGCAAAAGGCTTGGCCAAGAAGAATTTCTACTAGACAGAACCAGGTAATTATAATGCAAAATACAAGCTTATGTAAAGTATCATTTTTGTTCTCTTGGTTATCAATTTGTAGCCAATTGTGTGGAGGAAATTTTAATACTAAAAAGTCATCCTCACAACTCCCGCAGCCCTCTTTGGAGGAATTTTATCAGCACAGAGAAATTCTACTTCAGAGTAAAAGTGGTAATTGCTGGAGGAAATTCTCTCTCTCTCTCTCCCTCCCTCCCTCCCTTCCTCCCTCCCTCTCTCTCTAGCTCAAGATTCAGTAAATGAAATTTATGTGGTCAGATTAATAAAATGTATGCTGTGAGCAAGAAAATTAAAAACAAGAAATGCTAATTATTTCTAAGCTTATTCATAACTTAGTGAACACAACCACATTATTAGAAAATTAACCCTGTTGGTACCTTTCACAAAGTGCATAATTTATTTTTTACTTTTTCAGCAGAGGTTCAGCTACCACCTTTGTTAGAATGATCATGCATTCCTACTCTCAAAAGGTGTGTATTATTATTACTTAAAATCAAAATCATAATACTATTGACACCTTTTAAAGCCAGGATAGGCAAATATGTCAGATATGGACCTTGGTTCGCTAAAATGTAGAACAGTTGGAAAATGATAGACACAGTATCCAAGATGTATGTACCCTATGCCTCCAGGCTTGAAATTTTGGGCCTGGACAATCTGGAACTGTGTTGCCTGCAGTCAGACCTATGCATAGTACACAAAATTGTCTGCTAGAACATCCTACCTGTCAACGACTACTTCAGCTTCAACCACAATAATACATGGGCAAACAACAGATATAAACTCAAGGTAAACCGCTCCAAACTCAATTGCAGAAAATACAACTTCAGCAACAGAGTGGCCAACGCCTGGAATGCTCTACCTGACTCCGTTGTTACATCCCCTAACCCCCACAGCTTCAACCGCAAATTGTCTACTGTGGACCTCACCCCATTCTTAAGAGGTGTGTGCATAAGCGTACAAGCATGCCTACTGTCCCTGTCATATTGTCTCCATTTATCTGTATTTACTTCCTTTGTTCATGTTTATGTTCATACCTGTGCTTGTTATCTTTTACATGTTTGACAAACAAACAAATAAATAAATAAATAAATAAATAAATAAATAAATGTATTCAGATTTGGTTTTGTTAAAAGATGGCATCTCAAGATGTTGTAGATATAAATAGATCTGGCAAAAAAATGCAAATGATCATTGTTATTGCCAGATTCCAAGGTTCAGAACTCTAGAGGTTAGGTTAGGTTAGCACATAATTGGTACTAACCTCCAAAAACTATGACAGCAAAGTTATATAGATCTGATAAGGTGTTTCATTTATATCAGGAGTGTCAAACTCGATTTCGTTGAGGGCCATATTAAGATTGTGTTTGATGTTGGGGAGATGGGGCGGGTGTGGCCAAGGTGGATTTGGCCAGCTCAACATCATTCATGTTAGGGACACCTGTGGTGGCCTGAGGGGCACCTGTGGCGGCCATTTTTGCCACCAAAAATGGGCTCCTGAGCTCCTTTTTTGGCTATGATGGCCTCCTGCAGTCCTTTGCTAGCAAAAACAGAGCCAAGCTCCATTTTCACAGGCAGAGGCACCACAGGCCAGTTCTTTGCTGTTTCCAGGGTGGTCCTGCGGGCCAGATCTAAGCACCCTGCAGGCTGGATCCAACCCCTGGGCCTTGAATTTGATATCCCTGATTTATATCATCCCCATTCACTGCATTTGTTATCTTTTGGGCATTCCCCACCTGCAGATATTAGATCAATATTAAAGTACTCTTCCAGCTGAGGACAACTGTAAATGTAATGAATGGCCCAGATTATGCCTTTCCTTCCATCAGGAATCAAAACCTATTAGAATTCCAGCTAAAACTCCAGAAAACTGTCCCAGAAGGATTGGATAAGTTACATTCCTACAGTACAATTGTGACATTTTTTCTTACCCAAGAGTCTTTAAAATCACTAGGCAAAACAAAATGGATTGGAAGTTATTGCCAATATTGCAGAAATATTAATTACATTACAACAGGATGTATAATCCTCAGTGGTGATTAGCTACTAATCGATTTATAATAATCCTGACATTAAAAGTTAAATACAGGGCATTCAATAGTGGAATAAAAGAGAAAATCAGTAACTGAGTATAAAGAAAATAAAAAGAATCAATGTTTTCATTGGATATAAAAAAAAGTTTCATAGATTTATACAGTAATATTGATGTTAACACACGCATAACTCTTTTTTGTAGATAAATCTTATGCTAAATTTCATTCATTTAAAAAAAAATTATTGGAACCAGTCTAGAATGGCATATTAGAAGTATTTACCAACAGAAGAGAGATTTGTAACTCAAGAGTTGTGATGATCTTAATGTTTACTTGCAGACATTTCATTACCCATCCAGGTAACATCATCAATACAAGAGTCACTTTAGCGTACAAATACTTCTGAACCAATGTATTCCAAGTGTTTGAACTATTTACCAGACTTCTGAACTGGGCAGTTTAGAAACATAATGAAATCAAAATCACAAGACTCAACAACCACAACAAAAGTCCTATGGATAAATAAGCAAAGATACAGAATCAACCTATGGTGGGAAAAATTAAGGAGCACTAAACTGTGAACCACTGCATTAAAATCTTCTTTCATATTTTAATTTAAATAGATTCAAATTCTAGGACAGGAGACTCTTATTCTTAAAAAGATGGAAGAACCAACTACATTACATGTGGACTGGCTGTCTTTTAAAGAGTTTGAAGAAGGAATAACTAGATTTTTTTAAAGTGAATCTACAGGTTCACTCTTTTCCCCAAATTCTTACGATAGAATTTTGGGTTCAGATTAACTTTGGTTTTACATAAATATTTAATATTATATTTTACTGGGGACTCTTTGGAGCTGAAGTCAACAAGACTTCAAATAGTTTAAGATCGGATCTGTATGACCCTAATCTTTGAATCTTTTGCTGTTAGGCTCATGAATTCTTTACATGCCTAAAAAGAAATGTATTGGTTGCCATGCTTACAATTATTTATTCATTTATTTTGTCAAGCATGCATAAGATAATAGATATAAGTACATACAAGATTGTGAATACATGAAGTGGACACATATAAATGGAGTTGTTAGGACAGGGACGGTAGGCACATTGGTGCGCTTATGCACACCCCTTACAGACCTCTTAGGAATGAGGTGAGGTCGACAGTAGACAATGTAAGGTTAAAGTTTTGGGGGTTTGGGGAAGAAACCACAGAGTCAGGTAACACATTCCAGGCATAGACCACTCTGTTGCTGAAGTCGTATTTTCTGCGATCAGATTTGGAGTGGTTTACCTTGAGTTTGTATCTATTGTGTGTTGTGGTTGAAGCTGAAGTAGTCATTGACAGGTAGGACATTGTAGCTGATAATTTTATGTACCACGCTTAGGTAGTTCTAAGTTGTTTAAGCCCAAAATTTCAAGTCTGGTGGCATAAGATATTCTACTATGAGCCTCATGCTTATACAATGAGGCTACTACATACAGTGGGCCTCTGAAAGGTGCTTTTTCCAAATTCCATGCTGGCTGAGGAATTCTGGAAGTTGAAGTCCACAAGTCTTAAATTTGCCAAGGTTGGACATCCATGTCCTAAAGAATCACACAGGTTCTTGATAATTGCTGTGGTGACCAGATGAGACCTTTCCGCAACTCAGGTTGGAACGTAGACAGCGTAGTTCAAGGTTATCCATTCCTAAAATGTCAAGCCTGGTGGTATACAGAATTTTATTATGAGCAGAGAGGTTGAGTACCTCTGGACCCTCTCCAGTGTTTTAATGTCCGAAATGCAGTTTGGGTTCCAGGCAAGTGAGCAGTATTCAAGGATAGGTCTAGCAAAGGTTTTATATGCCCCTGTTAGCAGCATAGCGTTACCAGAGAGAAAACTACATAAAATAAGGTTGACAACTCTGAATGCCTTTTCGGCAATGCTGTTACAGTAAGCTGTATCATCAAGAAGCTGAAATAGCAGTCAATTTATGTCCTCATAAGCAGTTTAATTCTTTTATTTGGTACTAAGAATTAGCAACTTAAAATATACTGCCATGTGACCTATTGCCCTCCTAGTACAGCCATACCTCCAAACTATATAATGCATTCTGTCTAAACAATCCTATTTTTAAGCAACTTAAATGCATCTTCACTGAGACGTTGGCTGAATTTTAAGAGAACATCAAAAGAAAATTGGGAAGCTCAACAGGCATGCAGATATACAGTATATTAGATCTGCTGATTATCACAGAGGGAGGAAAACTTTAAAAAAGAATGACAGAGTTGGAAATGACCTTAGAGGTCTTCTAGTCCAACCCCCTGCTCAAGCAGAAGATCCTATACCATTTCAGACAAATGCTTGTCCAATCACTTCTTAAATTACTTAATATTTGTTGTAACTCTCAGGAAATTTCTCCTTAGTTCTAAGTTGCTTCTCTCCTTGATTAGTTTCCATCCACTGCTTCTTGTCCTACTTTCAGATGCTTTGGAGAATAGCTTGATTCCCTCCTCTCTGTGGCAACCTGCTATCATGTCACTCTAGTCCTTCTTTTAATCAAACTAGACATACCCAAGTTATTAAAAAAAATAAAAATAAAGATATTACTGATCAGTATGGATAATTAGATAATGAACTTCATCAAAACTGTTTCTGGGTTCAATAGCAGCAAATTTTCTCAAGAAAAAGACTTGGCAGCAGAGAAATAAAATTAGTTTCCTTTTTCCTGGCTTTGAACAGAAGTTTTGAATGTCTACAACTATATATATTTTAATACCAAATACCAAGCATCCATAGCTAGAAGGACCACCAGAGTTACTACAGAGAAGATCTAAGAAATATTGTGAAAACTGTAGAAGAATGGATCAAACATTCATCAGCAATATAATTTGTATATCTGATGTATGTATGTATGTATGTATGTATGTATGTATGTATGTATATATGTGTGCGTGTGTGTGTGTACACACACACACACACACACACACACACACACGTGTTACTAGTTTGGAATATGTGCTATCATTTAATCCTCAACCAAATTTTTGAAATCCAGATGTGAAACTAACCCTATTTTACCCCTTGTATTTTTATTTTAGAGCTAGGATAGAATATGTGACAGGTCCGTGTTCCAGGAGATTTTGAACAAGACATCAACACACCTAGGAATTGGCTGAAAGAAACTGCTTTACTCAGACTTCCAAATTGATGTTTAAACCACTCAATTGCCCTGCACTTTGTCATAATATTCTTGTCTTAATCTCTCTTTATTTTGTCCTCTCTCCTTCAAGCATCTGAGATGTCACACTTCTCAAAGATCTGCTACTTTGTCATTTCTTTTTTAAGATAGTATTTCGGAGACCATATGTAATGTTCCTTACCAGATTTTTTTTATTCTACTGTCCAGTTTAGTAAGGTAGTTGAGACAAGTCACACTATTTAATTGAAAGAAACCTTTGCAGGCAGCAAGATTCAGCAAGCAATTTATTTGTTCTTAATATTACTTTTAGCTACGCTGGTGTTTCACTCCTGAGCAATGCAGTGCAGTTCCTGGCCTTTAAAAAGGCAAACGCTGCTTGATTTATGTCTTCATCTTAGCTTGGTGACCTGGAATCAGGTTCACCAAGAAGAACTGAAACAGAAGAAGCTATCAAATGGCAACTGCAATAAGGTGAGTGTGCTTTTGTAAATGAGAAAGGGAGGGGGGGAAATAGCACAATCAATTCTACCTCTATTCACTCTTTTATGTCAAAACGGCAAATCTTGTGAATCCTGGCTAGGTCAGCATGACCACCATTCAAGAATTAAGATTAGAAGTCAAATTTGCTTAAGGGCAGTAATTGGGACTGTCAACCCCATCCCTCAGTGGTGCCATTTGCACAGCAGCTTCAATCTTGCAGTTGAGATTGATGAAGGGAGAATTGAAAATACCTAGCTACCCTTCCCATATTTAAAGAAATCTATTTGGTAAGGACTTCTTAGAAAGGGGACTCTTGCACACCGCACAACAAATTTATCTTTGAAGCTGCATGAATGTCCAGAAGCAGCTTGTAATAAGGCTGTGAGTTACATGTTCAAAGAAAAGGTCAAACTTTCCACTGGGGTTTCTACAGAGATTTAAATTTGGTCTTTGAAACTTGGCCCAGGTTAAGCTTCAATGAATAAAAAAAAATAGAAAGTCTGTGAAATGGCTAAGTCCTTTTTTTTCTGCAGACAATAGACTGAAGTGTGTGCCCCTGGAACCTTTTGAAAAAGTGGATCTCTGCCACCGTATTTTTTAAAAGCCATGAGATATTGTACATAATTGAAAAGTGAATCTCTTTCATTTCCAGATTTCTTAACCATTGGCCTCCAGAGGATCTCTCAGGGGCCAAAGAAACCCATAACTCCCATCTTTTGACAGAAAAGCAAAATGTTAAAGAAAATAGCTTTTTCCACATTCTTCAATGCAGGATAGTAAAAGCATCGAAAAAACAACAACAAAAGCTGCACAAGCGATCCTCTATTTGCTAAAATGAAACAAAGGGATCCTAACAAAGCACCACATCTTGTCTACAAAATGGAACATATGCTGCTCTATTGTAGGGAATATATTTAATCCTTCAGAGGAACATTGGGTGATGAGAAAGTAATTGATTACATGTCTAATGGGCCCTGACACTTGGAAGCCTGAATGGCAAGGGCTTGCCACTATGCAGCCAAGATCCTTCTTCTAAAGATGAAATCAATCAAGGGGGGGGGGGAGAAAACCTCTTGGGTTGGCTCAAAAGCTCATGTTTAGGAACAGTTGAAAATTTGACCCTGTTTGTTTACTTCCTGCAAGCCACTCAACACACAAAGGGAAAGATCTTGTGACTTTAAGGTAGAGGGTTTATATTGGATCTGCAACCAGAATAGGGACCAATATTTATCTCTGCACCCATGTGTCCACTCACATGGCGATTCTGTGACTGCTAAAGAGCACCCAAAGTAACTCAATGGAGCCAGGATGAGGAAGGTATAACCATATTGTCAGGGTTCCAAAAACAAAGATAGCTTGCAGGCATGACACATATCATCTTAAATCTAGCATGAATCATAATAGAGTTTGAGGAGGACCTTCTAGTCCAGCCCCCTGCTCAAGCAGGAGATCCAATACCATTTCAGACAAGTAACTGTCCAGTCTCTTCTTAAAAACCTCCAGTGATGAAGTACCCACAACATCTGAAGGCCAGCTCTTCCACTGGTTAATTGTCCTCACTCCTTGATCCCTCAGTGGCATTCAACAGTGATGATTTCCTTCTGAACTGACTATAGGGAGTGGGAAGCACAATTTCACAGGGGCTCCCCATTATCCATAGCCAATTTCCCAAAGTCAAACCCTTGATTTTCTGGAGTGTCTCAACACTCCACATTCTTAGTGCTTTTATTTAACATCTATAAGGGATTGCTGAGATAGAAGAAACCCTCTGATCAAGGCAGTCTGAAAGTATTAGTAACTATTTTAACCTGCTTCAGCTTCGACCTCAATAATACACATGCAAACAATCTAGAAAAACTCAAAGTAAATTGTTCTAAACTCAATTGCAGAAAATACGACTTCAGCATCAGAGTGGTCAATGCCTGGAATGCTCTACCCAACTCTGTTGTTACATCCTGAAACCCCCACAACTTCAACTTTAAACTGTCTACCATGGACCTCACCCCATTCCTAAGAGGTCCGTAAAGAGAGCCTGCATAAGTGTGCCTACTGTCCCTATCCTACTGTCCCCATTTATTTGTATTCATTTCTTTTGTTCATGTTTCATTTATATTTATAAATGCTATCTTGTACATGTTTGACAAACGAATAAATACAAATATAAATGAATTATTCCATGGATATTAACGAGCACAATGTCAAAAATATGGAGTACACATTTGCGATATCTATTTGGAAGGCAGAGTGTTGTTTTTACTATTTGTAATACTGCATCATGGTGGCGCAGTGGTTAGAATGCAGGACTGAAGACTATTACACTCCTCACTCTGGGGTTTGATCCTGACCAGCTCAAAGTCGACTCAGCCTTACATCCTTCTGAGGTCGGTAAACGAAGACCCAGATTGTTGGGCGCAAGAGGCTGACTCTGTAAACCAGTTAGAGAGGGCTGTAAAGCACTATGAAGTAGTATATACTGTATTTTTGGAGTATAAGATGCACCGGAGTATAAGACGCACCAAGATTTTGAAGAGGCAAATAAAAACATCTCAAAAATGGCCTGTTTTTTGCAAAAATGGGCCCGTTGTTTGTCATAAAAAGGGGCATGAATGGCCTATAGGAGGCTTGTAGCGTGCTCCTGGGGGCTGGGGGGGGGGAAACGAGCAAAAAACAACCCATTTTTTGCTCATTTCTGCCATACCCAGCCCCCAGGAGCACTCTGGAAGCCTCCTAAAGGCTATGTACAGCCATTTTTTCTTATACATTCAGTGTATAAGATGCACCCAAATTTTCACCCTCTTTTTTGAGGGAAAAAGGTGTGTCTTATAATCTGAAAAATACGGTAAGCCTATGTGCTATTAATATTATTACTTTATACTATTCCAACAGCTAAAATACAGCAATCCCCACTGCTGGAAGTTTTATTCTGGCAGGTCTCTTGTGAAAAAAAATGGGCAGATACTTTCCACCCAAAATACATATAGTACCAGGCTTAAAATTAATGGCTCTATTTTATTTGTTTCCTTCTGAACAACCTAACCATGTTTGTTCTTATCCCTGTGCATAAGAAAGGGCTCTGACTGCTTTATCTCCTGAGCGGTACTTGTTAAAGTTACAGCTTCAAAGGCTGTTGTGATCAACAAAAGTGAATAGATCTGACTCTTTATGCTTCACACTCAGGCTAAGTTAATAAGATATATCAACACTGCACAATACAAATTGGTTTTCCAGCTTTTAGTTCAGTAGATGAAGCTTCCCCCTTAAACTGACTTGAAGGCACCCCAGATAATTAGCTGTGGTTTAAGAGTCAGAAGAAGTTATGATCTAACCCAATGAACACCATTATTCGTTCTTTTTGGGTTATCTTTTTTTTATGCAGACAGAGGCTTAAGAGCAAACAAGGTTAATAACTGGAAAGTCTGAGTAAAATATCTGCCTCCTCCAGAAAGGGATGGGAAACTTACTTGAACTCCTGAAATCTGAGCATGTGAACACTGACTCGGTTGTGCTAGAAAATCAGGTAAACTTGGTGACTTTGAGATTCACGGATTTCATAATCTAGAATTCTCAGTAATGCCATCAGGCTGACGAATTCTTGGATTTGAAGTCCACACATCTGAAGCTTGGGGAACCTCTTAGGATGATTTCTTCATGAGGACCATGACAAGGGTGGTGTCTGTTCAAAGTCTCATAAATTTCTTATATTTCTTTAAAATTACATGCCTGCTTATCAATGGTATAATTGCCAAGGCCAAAAACCTGAAAATCTGCAGCAAATATATCCCCTGACACTCCTAAAAGCTAAAGGTTCCCCTTGCACATATGTCGTTCCCGACTGTAGGGGCGGTGTTCATCTCTTTTCAAAGCTGAAGAGACAACGCTGTCTGAAGATGTCTCCATGGTCATGTGGACGGCCAAAGGTGCACGGAACGCTGTTACCTTCCCACCAAAGGTGGTCTCTATTTTTCTACTTGCATTTTTACGTGATTTCGAACTGCTATGCTGGCAGAAGCTGGGACAAGTAACGGGAGCACACTCTGTTATGCAGTGCCAGGGATTTGAACTGCCGAACTGACAACCTTTCTGATCGACAAGCTCAGCTTCTAAGTCACTGAGCCACCGTGTCCCTTTCCTGGGACTATAGTCAAAGAAAGAATTGTGAAGGACATGTTTGCAAACCGGCAGTGGAGATGTTCCATTCTGATCTCTACTGCTGTTTTATTGTATGTGTTCAGGTCACAAAAATGAGATTTCCCATGTTGCAATACCCCAATCAGAAGTAGGAACACTTATGCTAAACAAATATGGAAGTTCGGAAGACAAAACCTCTGATGAGTGACCCAAGGGATGCTGCCACATTATCGTGGGACACAGATATCCATCTTCATTCGTGAGCAAATGTTACTGTATAAATTACAGATAATGTGGATGTAACAGCTAAAACACTTTTTGCAGACTTCCATGGATCAAGGTTTACAGTAACCTTCCTCTGGAGTGGGGAGGGAATGGCGATTTTACAGTATCCTTTCCCCTGAAGTGGGGATTTTACAGTATCTTTCTCCTGGAGTGGGGAGGGAATGGGGATTTTACAGTATCCTTTCCCCTGGAGTAGGGAGGGAATGGAGATTTTACAGTATCCTTTCCCCTGGAGTGGGGAGGGAATGGGGATTTTGCAGTATCCTTCGCCAGGAGTGGGGAGGGAATGGAGATTTCGCAGTATCCTTCCCCTGGATTGGGGAGGGAATGGAGATTTTACAGTATCCTTCCCCTGGAGTGGAGATTTTATAGTATCCTTCCCCTGGAGTGGGGAGGGAATGGAGACTTTACAGTATCCTTTCCCCTGAAGTGGGGAGGGAATGGGGATTTTGCAGCATTCTTCCCCTGGAGTGGGGAGGGAATGGAGATTTTACAGTATCCTTTCCCCTGGAGTGGGGAGGGAATGGAGATTTTGCACTATCCTTCCCCTGGAATGGGGAGGGAATGGAGATTTTACAGTATAATTCCCCTGCCATGCCCATCAAGCCATGCCCACCAAGCCATACCATGCCCCTGCCACACCATGTCCACCAAGGCA
Organism: Thamnophis sirtalis; assembly: GCF_051295495.1. Taxonomy (NCBI): domain Eukaryota; kingdom Metazoa; phylum Chordata; class Lepidosauria; order Squamata; family Natricidae; genus Thamnophis; species Thamnophis sirtalis. Next base: position 21,668,088 of record NW_028261395.1, read on the forward strand.
AGCCCACAGAACTGGTAGTAAAAAAAAATTGAATCCCACCATTGATGTCGATACCTTTAAAAGGAAGAGCTTTCTCAAAACGATTAGATGGAACAATTACATTTTTGACCATAGTGCTCTTTAAAACCTTTTAAAAGCAGAACTATGGAAAGGTTTACAGTTTTATAATATCTAGAACATCATAAAGTGGACCAGGTTTCATTTAAACAATATTAAGATTGGCCTTTTCATTTCTTCTCAAGAATTTAAAATGCAATTAATTTTCTCTTCAAAGGGAAGGTAACGTTTTCCATTTTAATGGAAAGAATGCTTACCTGAAAAGATCTTGTTGCCCAACATTCTAATCACAAATATATCTGCTTTTAAAGGATGATCTTCACCGGTCTCCATCTGCTACTGGTTGTGGCCTTTAAAGCTCATTGATTTGTTTTTCCAATACTGAGTTTTCACAGTACAAATGTCATTTTTAGGTATATTAATTGAACCAAGGATTATATCTGAAAGTTGAGTGTAGTGTTTTAGTGGACATTGGTCTTTAAACTCAATAATTTAACAAGAACTGGCTGACTTTTTTTTTTGTTCAGATTGTTGAGGAAAACTAGAATAGTTAAAAAAAAAATCAGCAAAAAAGAAAGAAAAAAAGTCAAAGTGAGAATTGTTCTTATCAAAGCAGATTATTTCTAGTATTTTCCAAACAACTTTACTGTTAAAATCACCCCAGGGAACAAAACCCTTATATATACAGTATTTTAATGCATCAAAGCGAGGTCGGTAGCAAATTCTAGGTTTTCAGAAGTTGCAGAAAGTCTTCAAATAGGAGACTTTGCAGAGAAATCTGAGGCTTCACCAGAAGATATTCAACGGTTGGGAAGAATGCTTGCCACTTAATCACCAGCTTCAGACACTGATACAAAAGGTGCCAATTTATTATCATACCATATTCTGTATTATTTTAATTCGTTCCACTATAGAAAGCCTGAGTGAAGGATAGTAAAAAGAAATTCTTAAATTCTGCTAGTTCTCCTGTTGCTGATGATCCACAACATTGTAACCACAGAGTGAGATGGGTGGCATATAAATGTAATATATATTTACTAAATGCTTTTAATAAATAAATGAATTTATTATAAATTACCTGATAATCTGGTGTTGCCTGGATATTTATAAATGTTGAAGTGTTTGTCTGACAGGGAGCCATTGAGAAGGGCCTTTTTTCCCCCTACTCCCATGCCCATCATCCCTGCACTCTCCCTTCTCGCTCCCATGCATTCCTCTTTCCTGCTCTGTCCACAATCCTGGCACTTTGCCCCAAATCCATCAGGCACTTCCCCATTGATCCACTGGAGGGCGAATGTCATGGCTGGCTTTCCAGAGGAAGTTGAGAAGGAACTGACATCACAAACAATTGCTGCTCTAGGACATCACACCTGCTCTCCTTAATGGGCTGGGCATTCCAGAGTTATTCTGGAACCCACACACATACACACAAACACACATACTGCAAAAGTATCTCACACACACACCCGCCCCCAGTATTTGTTTCCAGAGGATAAGTCATCTGTGCACCAAGTTTGGTTGAAATTGCTCGAGGCGCTTCAGAGTTATGCTGGAACATACATACATACATACATACATACATACATACATACATACATACATACCAGGGGTGGGTTCCTCCCGGTTCACCCCAGTTCGCGCATACCAGTTGGTTGGTGAACCTGGAAGTAATTAACTTCTGGGAATGCTGGTACCGGTCCTGGCCCCTGTCGCTGCAAAGCGCCCTTTCCCCGGAGCGTCGCAGGCTGCTCGCTCGCTCCCCCACTCATCCTCAGCTCGCTCGCTCGCTCCCCCGCCCATCCATAGCTTCCTTGCTCGCTCCCCCGCCAGTCCACACTAAGCCCAGCCTGCCGTTCACTGATTGGCTGGACTCCAGCCAATTAGTGAGCGGGCTGGAGGTGAAGCGAAGCTTTTTTTGCACTTGACCTCCATTTGAAAATTCCCTTCGGCCTTCGCCTTCCAGGAACTTGCTGCTTCCCCCTCAGGTAAGCAACTAAGCCACAGCGGCGGGACTCGGGAGGCTTCGGGTGGGTGGTGGCGGCCCAGCTTTCCCTTGCAAAAGCTGTGGGCTCGCGTACGCTACATGGTCGAAGAGGGTGGGGCGGCGGCCTAGCTTTTGCAAGGGAAGGCCTCCAGGCTTTCCCTTGCGAAAGCCACGGCCTGGCGGCGAAGGCGGCCTACCTTTCGCAAAGGAAGCCCCCCCCTCCAGCCTTGCCTGGCTGGCTAAGCCTGCCAGGCGACCTGCTTAGTGACCCTAGCCTTGTCTGAGGGTCCCGTGTCTTACATGTTCCTGCCGCCTGCCTGCTCCCTGTTGCTTCCATCCATCGCGACGAGGATCCATCCATCGCATCAGAGTGCTGCTGATTCTGCCTGCTGGTAAGTGACCGTTTTTTTTTCTTTTATTTTTTTAATGTATTTTAAAATAATATTTTATTTAATGCACATATTTTTAAAAATAGTTTTACTTAAAAGTATTGAGTGTAGAATATTTTAAAATGGTTTACTTCAATTTATTGTATGTGGATTCCTTTTTTAAATTGTCTTAGACTATTTAAAAAAAGATTCTATCCAAAATAAATTAAAATAAACCATTTTAAAAAATTCTATACTCAATACTTTGAATTGTATTGTGCATAGAATTTTTTATAATAGTTTTACTTAAAAGTATTGAGTGTAGAATATTTTAAAATGGTTTACTTTAATTTATTTTGGATAGAATCTTTTTTTAAATTGTCTTAGACTATTTGTGCATAGAATTTTTTATAATAGTTTTATTGTAATTTATTGTGTATGGAATATTATTAATGGTTTCATTTTAAGCTATTGTGTGTGGAATAGTTTGAAATGGTTACAGTGTAAATTATTGCTGGTGGATTGAATTAATGGTTACAGTATACCATGGCTGGTACAATAACTTAAAATTGTTACAGTGTAAATTATTTCTGGTGGATTGAATACCATTTTTTAATTATTTGGGGGGGGGATTTTATTTTTTAATTGTTTATAAAATATATTTACTACAAGAAATGTTATTCCTTTTTGCAAATGTTTTCTTTGTAATGCAATATGTTGCTTTTAAGTGTTCAGACCAGTGGCTGCTTTTCTATGGGCAGGCCAGGTTTCTTGCAAGGCAGCTTTGTCAGATTTAGTGTGTTTCACCCTCGTTGTTTAGGTAATTCTGAGGTGGTTGATGGTTCTGTGAGCACCTTTCCTTCATAATTTTCCACATTGCCTTGATGGTTTTTATTCCAGTGACTTTGTCTTTCCTGTCCTTAGGCTTAGGAAAGAAAACTGGTTTCATTGGCAGTCTTTTTTGGGGGGATTCTTATTTTTTGGTGTTTTCCTGGCACTGTCATAGTTTGTGTGTGGGGGGGTGTAATGTCCTGCAGTTATCTACGCATTAATAATGATCTAGTAATATTAATAATATCTAGTAATTAGTAATATCTAGTAATAACATCGTCTTGGCCACTCCCACCAGGTCACATGGGTGGCAGCCTGACAGGCCACTCCCATCTGGTCACATGGGTGCTAAGCCATTCCCATCCGGTCACATGGGCAGCAAGCCACTCCCACAAAGGAGGCCATGCCCACAGAGTAGGTTCGAACAATTTTTGAAACCCACCGGATACATACATACATACATACATACATACATACATACATACATACATACATACATACATACATACATACATACGGTAGATGATAGATAGATAGATAGATAGATAGATAGATAGATAGATAGATAGATAGATAGATAGATAGATAGATAATAGATAGAGATATAGAAGATCGAAAATTGAAGATCGAAGATAGTAGAAGATAGAAGATAATAGATAAATCTAACGGAAAATTGTTGCTGAGTGACTTCTCAAAGGATGGAAGTAAAAATGTAAGCTGTCTTTCTCCCTATCTTAATGTTTCCCATCACTGAAAGTCTGTCGGAGTCCTGTTAGAAATTACAATTAGACAAAAATAATCCAAGGCATCCCATTTTTTTGGAAATTACGCTTACCTCTTTCTCATTATGATTCAAAGTTAGTTTGTTAATGTAATGGTTTTTAATGCATACATAATCATTAGGTCTAACTTCCTGGGAAGCAGCTACTAGAAATTTAAGTCAATTGGTTGTTTATCTTAAGGAAGATCCACATCATCATTATCTTTTAATGACCCTATAATCCCTTGTGGGGTGAAGTCTGAGCAACTGAATGAGGCTAGCAGATTGTTTAATGGCCGGATGCCCTTCCTGTTGCCAATGCGGAGTTTTGTTCAGCAGATATAGTCTCATTGTGCCCAGAGAGAGAAATATCTGCCTCTGCCTAGGATTGAAGCCACAGCCTCCTGATTATGAGGCAAGAGCTCCACCTCTAGGCCACTGTACCACTCCTTAAGGAAGATCCATATGTCCTCATCTTATTTATACTCAGATTGGAATTGTACCAAAAATGGTTTTGCCAACATCTTTTCTAAATACAGAAAGTAAATAAACAATACATAACAGGATACAAATGCCACTAACAACCTTCATGGACTTTAATAATGATGTGAGAAACCACATGGGCTGTAAGGCCCGGCCTCTCCTCCTCATTCAAGAAAGTAAAGACTCTTGAAATTTAGCATTTCAAAAGGAACCTTTTATTGAACAGAAGTGATAGCAGGGCAAAATCAAAGCAGGCTCTGAGGGCCCTCAGGCCATACAGTTAGAATAAAAGGAATTAGAAATCCCTCCCAACAGTACAGTGTGGATTCAGCCAATCCTCAGGTGTGAAGATGCTATTGTATCAGCTGCCCTGAGAAAGTGATAAGGGAGCATTCTCAGGGTCGCCCTCTGCTGGCTTTCAAGCGATACAACTCACACGGCCCTCCCTCCCCTTACATCCCCCAAAAGGTGAGAAAATGCCAGAGTACCTAGGTGCCAAGCTAAAGGTTGTAAATCAATGGTTACAGAATGCAGGATGCATAGGGGAGAAAGCAATAAAGTATAGAAGTATACAAAGTATAATAAAATATAAGTGTAACTAGGGTACCCCCCTCTTCTCCTGAAGAATGGCAGATTCACGGACCTGACACAGCCTTGAATTTCAAGATTGAAAACTTGAAAAGGAATAAAGGGGCATCATGAGCCTCTTGTAAAACAAGACAAACTTTGGGGAAGCTGGACCACATTCTTTTCTGCCATTCCCTCCTTCTCTAAATTCCTTATCTTTGTTCAACTCTACCCATTCCATCTATATCTGAAAAGGTTAGCAAGGTTTTCATTAATCTTGCTATTTTTTTTTTTTTTTACAACTGTCACATTATTTTCTTCCACTATTCCATCTTGGAGAAGATCCCATTTTCACCTTTTTCCACATTTCTCTTTTTTGGTTTCTTTGAAGTTTATAAACCACAATGACAATAAGTAATTTGCTCAACATGATGAGCACAGGTTAGAGCAGTGATGGCGAACCCATGGCACGCCTGCCACAGGGTGACACACGGAGCCATTTGTCAGGGCACATGAGGCGCTGCCCTGTCAGCTGGCCATCGCCCATGTGTGCACTGGCCAGCTGAGTTCACCCTTTTTAAAAGGTATTTTTCGCCCTCCCCAGGCTCCAGAGGCTTTATAAGAGCCAGGGGAGGGAGAAAAGAACCTCCCCCCCCGGAGGCCCTCTGGAGGCTTCATGAGCTTCCCTGAAGCCTCCAGAGTGCAAAAAAATGGCTCTACAGGCAAATCCGGAGGGTTGTTTTGACTGCTCCAGAGGCTTCAGGGAAGCCTCCTGAAGGTCCCTGAAGCCTTTGGAGCGCTGAAAACGACCCTCCGAGCAAACCGGAAGTGACTTCCAGTTTGCTCGGAGGGTCGTTTTGACTGCTCCGGAGGCTTCAGGGAAGCTTCCTGAAGGTCCCTGAAGCTTCCAGAGGGCTTCCGGGGGGGGGGGGCGCGGGAGAGGCTGTTTTCGCCCTCCCCAGGCTCCTATAAAGGAAAAAAAAAAAGGGGGAGCACCTGTAGTGCACCCATGCACACTGGGGGTCGGTTGCACATTGCATTATGGGTGCGGCACGCCCGCACACGACACCCCCCCTTGCGCTCCCCCCACTTATGGCGCGCAAGCCAAAAAAGGTTCGTCATCGCTGGGTTAGGGTAAGATGTGAAGATGGGAATTTTTTTCCTTGCTCTCCTTCCCTCACCCAGCCATTTGGCTCCTGATTAGGGAAATTTGATTAGGGAAATTTGATGCTTTCACCTAACTATCAATTGGCCGTGTGTTTGCCTGAAAATAAGATCCTGTCATATTCATATATATATATTTGTCACCAAAAAAGCACCAGGTCTTATTTTCGGGGGATGTCATCCACTGACTAACGTTGTTATGTGTTACATGCGTGGGTTTACATGCCCGTATTTATCTCTTTTCAACTCTACGCTATACTGGTAAATGTGTACCCAGTAACTGACAGTCTTAGCAATCCACACAAACATTTTAACAAGGCCTTCCCAGAAGCAGATTCAGGGGCCAATTAGGAACCATGTTTTCCCAGGATTCTTAAACAGGGTATATCCTTCAGAAGTGAATTTGTGCATCTTAAGTTTCATTTGGGAAAATAATGATCTCCATTCCAATTGATTCCAATGCTTCCCAAATCGAGTGCCTAGCTGTAATGTGTGCTGGCTTCAGCACGATGCAAATGCACATTTAGAAGAGTCATCCCTTGCATAATTTTCATTTATTAGTGGGCTGTTTTTGTGCAAAACATGAAAACAAAAGTCAGCCACAAATTGAATTAGAACTTATTGCCAATAATAGACCCATAAGTATTTTCCAAGGTTCCTCTGAACCATTTAGCGGGTGACTAACATTATTAGGAAGAGCCCTCAGGGAGTAAGAAAGCAGATAATATGTAAAATGCCTGCTCTGAAAACAATTTATCATTCGAATTGTGCTAATGCAGTTCAGTAGTGGCTCACAATAATACTTATGCCACTTGACTGCCATCAACAGTCAAGGCCACAGCAACTTTTGGTTAAAGGAATTTAGAAAGCTTTAAACATAATACCCTGCTAGACACATACTTGGTGCAATGTAAGAAACATGAGCTGACTTTTTTAAGAACCTCTCAAACTTTTTCTTCCCAATTTATTTTCAAACCTAAGATTTTAACACACACACACACACACACAGGAAAAACTCAAAACCAAGAAGCAGTTATCTCATCCTAAATCAACATTATGACAAAGAGATTCTGTCAACATACATATATTCATGGTTTTGAAGAGCGAAGCATAATGTAATTGAAGTGCAGATTAGAAGGAAGACATCAGATCAAGTGTTATCTGTACTACACTTTTTGTGTGCAAATACATGCCCCTGATCTTGAATTAGTTGCACTGGACAAATTACATGTTCCTGATGAAGAATAATCTTTGTCAACTTCTGCCACTGGACCATGTCCAACTGGAGCAATGGCTGACAGCCCCTCTTCCATGTTGCTCCATAGGAATTAGTGTTTCAGAAAGTGATAAAAGCCATCCATATCAAGGGTCACTGATAGTCTGATCCATGAATCTGTTTCCCTTTGAAAGCCATCCAAATTGGCTGCAGTTTCCACATCTGCTTCCATTTGCTCAACAGATGTGATGCATTTTATGGGGAAAGACATTTGGCCAATCTGGGTTTAGTTCCAGTGGATGCTCTCGAGTAACTAATACTGTGTGAGAGGGAGAAAAACCTCACACACTTTCTTTTCCTCCATGCCAGGAATGAGTTTAGATGTATCTGGTATGACTCCAAAGCTCTCAAATACTCATGTGAGGCAGTTGGATGTGTGGATTATGATAGGTGGTGAGATTTTTCTGGAAGGTCATGGTGGTTCAGAAAGGCTGTTGACACATTTCTTTTCCTTTGTTGACTAGTAAATAATTTTCTTTTAGTTTAGCAATAGCAGTTAGACTTATATACCGCTTCATAGGGCTTTCAGCCCTCTCTAAGCGGTTTACAGAGTCAGCATATTGCCCCCAACAACAATCCGGGTCCTCATTTTACCCACCTCGGAAGGATGGAAGGCTGAGTCAACCCTGAGCCGGTGAGATTTGAACAGCCGAACTGCAGAACTGCAGTCAGCTGAAGTAGCCTGCAGTGCTGCATTTAACCACTGTGCCACCTCGGCTCTGCAGTCAGCTGAAGTAGCCTGCAGTTTCCCTTCCCAATATTCTATCTAAAAATTAGAATTCATATCTGTTTATTCTAGTATTTTCTTTGTAAATTTTCCACAGATTCATCCCTAATCAATACTTCATGCCCTTTGAATCATTCTTGACGCGTGGCGATAGCCAAGTGGTGGGATTAAAAAAAAAAATCACTACCGATTCTGTAGGCGTGGCTTGGTGGCCGTGGCAGGGGAAGGATATTGTAAAATCTCCATTCCCTCCCCACTCCAGGGAAAGGATACTGCAAAATCCCCTTTTCCTCCCGATCAGCTGGGACTCCGGAGGCAGAGAATAGATGGGAGTCAGAGGTGGTATTTGCCAATTTTCCAAACTATTCAAAATTTCCACTAGCGGTTCTCCAGAACTGGTCAGAACCTGCTGAATATTACCTCTGGTGATGGTCCAAATGGATCCCTGCAGCTTTCTTTGTGACTTTTTTCAGATGTGGCTTCCCTTGCCGCCGCCTCCTCCTCCTCCTCCTCCTCCTCCTCCTCCTCCTCCTCCTCCTCCTCCTCCTCCTCCTTCTTCCTACGTTTAATTAAAGGTTGCAGAACCAACTTTATGCCTAAGGTAGAACTAAGATGCACTTTCTAGCCTAGTCCCTTAAACACTACACCAAATTGGCCTACTGTGACTCTCTTTATGGCTTTAAATCCTGTTCTTTGATTTTAGTTTCTTAAACTATCAGTAAAATAAAGAAGTTGGAGATCAGCAGGAGTATCAGAAGAACTGTGGGTTACAAATGTGGTAGGATATGAGCCCCACACACACACTTATACAATATACATGAATGTACACAGAATACACACAGTTATATGTTGTTTCAGGACCTTTGTTTGCCAAGAGGAGCGTCAGTTAAATTTCACTGTCCAGATATTAAGACCTTCTCTTGTAACAAATGGAGGTAGCGCAAAATTTTATTTTCCTGGGCTCCAAAATCACCGCAGATGGGGACTACAACCAAGAAATTAAAAGGGGAAGAAAGCTATGGCCAATCTAGACAACATACTAAAAGACAGAGACATCACCCTGCCAACAAAAGTGTGTCTAGTTAAGGCTATGGTTTTCCCCACTGTATGGCTATGAAGATTGGACCATAAGGAAGGCTGAGTGCCAAAGAATTGAGGCCTTTGAACTCAGGAGAAGACTCCTGCGAGTCCCTTGGACTGCAAGGTGATCCAACCGGTCACTCCTAGAGGAGATCAACCCTGACTACTGTTTAGAAGGCCAGATCCTGAAGAGGAAACTCAAATCCTTTGGCCACCTAATGAGAAGGAAGGACTCACTGGAGAAGAGCCTAATGCTGGGAAAGATGGAGGGCAAAAAAAGAATGGGATGATAGAGAATGAGGTGACTGGATGGAGTCACTGAAGCAGTCAGCCTGAGCTTAAACAGACTCCAGAGGATGGTAGAGGATAGGAAGGCCTGAAGGAATGTTGTCCATGGGGTCATGATGGGTCGGACACGACTTCGCAACTAACAACAACAACAACAGCAATCAACTCTATGGAACTGCAAACAGCTGAGATCAGTGGGTCAGTGATTTTGTGCCCCAGATGGACAACAGCAAGTCTTTTTGGTATAAGGAGGTTTCCGTTATCTGCCCTCCAATATAGCCGACAGCAAAAGCTCCAATTGCCGCAATGTGGAAACTTTTTCGGAATGTATTAACAATGAGCAATAATATTCCTAATGTCGACCTAAAAAGCAGGTACAGAATGAAATACTATGAAATAAAATCTCATTGATGCTATGACATGGAATGGTATTATTAAATAGACTAGACGTAGATTGAATACCTCTTTCCGAAATATGGGACTTTGCAAGAATTATGGTGTCCTTATCATCTGATAAATCTCCTCCCAGCTGCTGAATGACAGACAAAGGCAGATAGATAGTCAGTCGTACACAATAGCGCTCAATAGTAAGTCAGGGCTAAACTCTGACTGATTTATTTTTATTTTCCATTGACATCAAAGCACCATCTGTTGCATATTCACATAACAGAGATTAAAGATTAATCGCTGTATTCTCCAAGCGTATGTGAATACATTCCCCTTCCCCTATCAGATTGCAAAAGGAGGAGTGTGCTGGGATTCCCATCGTCATCCAAGAAGGCTATTTGTTAGAACAAAAGATGAAAGAGAGCTGAGGAAATTCGCCAGGATCGTCTATTGTAAAATTAGGTTTCATTTCTACGAAAATGTCAGCCTGAGAGCTAATTATACAACCTCCTTTGATCCCTTTAGGTCTGAAAAATAGCGAGATGAACGCTCTTGGACGGCTAAGAAAATAGGCTGTTAAACCAGTGAGAACTATAGAAGAGAAAATTTGTAGCTCAGAGCTAAACGGCGAGGTCCTTGGTGCTTTCTAAATAGAGTTGTTTTCTTGCATATGTTTCATTACTAAAATAGGCAATATCATTTGATGCTCTTGCATAGGTAGTTCTCCAAAGGGAAAAGGCATTTACAGGATCCAACCTTTTCATCAAAAATGATGAAATCAGCATTCTTGCTCTACCTCTATCATCTATGCATGAATATCACAACACAAATACAATAGGAATAAAGCTCACAAGGCAACGTTGTAACTTTTGTCATTTGTTCTTTTAACTGCAGTGTGGATCCCTGTGGCTTGCAGCCAGATGTGGGACTAGAACTTACCATCTCCTGGTTCCTAAACTCTTGTCCTCACTATGTCCTTCCAGCCATTATTATTAATGGCTAAAAATGATTAAGAAGTTGCCATCTGCACAGCAATATATATAATCCATTTAGAAGTGATTATTAGCTGATTATTTGTAACAATTCCCATTGATTTCTTGCTTTGTGACCGAGATGATCTGCCATAATGCAAAGAAGCTGTTTGGCACCACTCTAGTGACCCTGTACAATAAGACTACGGAAGTTGAATAGAGATAAAATGTAATTAAAAATAAGAAAAGTTCACCAAATGTCACATATAAAATTGAAGATTTGTACTATAAAATACTATCTGTTCCAAATAAACCACACCAAAAAATTAGTATTTTCTTCATCTGCTACTCAAAAATTGTCTACATATTACCAAAATGTTGTTTTAGATGTGCTGTATTTACCCATGATGGCAAACCAGGTGGCACACAGAGCCCTCTCTGTGGGCATGCTAGCTGTCGCCCCAGCTCAGCTCCACTGCGCATTTGCAAGCACCTCCTGCCAGCCAGCTGGTCTTTGGATCTCTGCCACACATGCATTTTGGGGCTTCACACAGTGCCCCCACACCCAGTTTTTGCTTCTAGGTTGATGCAGGAGGACTTCCAGGCCCAAAATGGGGCATGGGAGGGGGCGTCCCCCCCGCACCCCACTTTAGGCCTGGAAAGCCTCCTACACCAACCTGGAAGCAAAAATGAGTGAGGGGGTGGGATGCATGCATAAGGGGCGGGGAGTACAGGGGGGAGTCACGTGTGCATGCATGGGGGTGGGGCACACACGGGGATGGCACATGCATATGCACGGGCAGAGGAGCGCTTGGGGGGGTCGCATGTGCATTGCATTATGGGGGTGGGGAGTAGAGGGGGAGTTGTGTATACATGCGCGGGGGTGAGGCACACCAGGAGGGGCGCACGCACATGCATAGGCAGAGGGGCGCATAGGGGGCACATGTGCATTGCATTAAGTACAGGGGGAGTCGTATGTGTATGCGCAGGGTTGGGGTACACACAGCAAGGGCGCATGTACATGCGCGAGTAGAGGGGCGCGTGGGGGTGTCACACACGCATTGCATTATGGGTGCTGGCATGTCAGCATGCTCTATCTTTCATGTGCGTGCTTTTGATACATAACGACAAAAAGGTTAGCCATCACTGGTATATATGGTGTAAGTACCAAGTAATTTATAAATGAATTCCAGAAAAAATCATGTTTCAAGAATTCAAGCTCCTTATAGCAAGTCCAACTGTATTTCCCCTAAAAAGATTTGTTTATTGTCAAACCTCAGCACAGTAATAACAGATTTTCCAAGGAAACATCAGAGAGGTTGAAAATGCCCTAGCAGTGAATCAGCTGTTATTTGAAGGGGAACAGTTTCTCTAAGGACACCAACAGGAGCAGTGAATTAAAAATGTCAATGCACTTAGACCAGAAACTCATAGCTGTGCCTTTTTGTTTAAGGATATAGCTGAAAGAGAAGAGGTGCTAAGTCTAGTTCAGTTTTTAAATGACTTAAATTATTTAATAGTTGAAATGGGTTGCTATTCAGTTAATCTATATATTAAAAATGGCTGTTTGTATGTGTGTATGTGTCAGTATAATTCAGGAATGCCTCGAGCAATTTCAACCAAACTTGATACACAGATGACTTACTCTCTGGAGAAAAATACTGTGGGGGTAAGACACCCCTAATATCCCTCGCAATGTGTGTTCTGTTAAGATAGAGCCTGTTGTGCCTTAAAATGGCTCCTACTGTTCTGCCGTAAAACGGCTTCTACTGTACAGTGCAGTGGAATTGCCATGGTAATGGCTTCACAGTATTCCACAAGGGGGCTCCCTCTAGTAAATCCAATATTAGAAATTACATTTGGTCCGGACATTTTCCCCCTATAAATAAATAACCAGGCAACGCCAAGTTATCGGCTAGTTAAATAAATAAATTTGCCTTATAAGCTGCCTTCCCCAATTAGCATTCATTCTACATTCTGAAATTCTTCAGAGATTGTTGAATTGCCTTCTTTAAACATGAGGTCTGAATTTATAAATGTATTATACATTGAGAAAGTTTATATGATCTTCAGCCACTATAACTAGCAATAAACCCGAGGAGCCAACTTTATGGCCGATAAAAACAGCAGAAAATTATACTGCAATGTAACTCTTGGTTGCTTCAACTTTGGATAACAATCATAGAGAGGAACATTGAAGAATTGATCATGAACTAAATCTGTTCTGACTCCCCTCTCCGTACACCAAGGCACTCCAAGACAAGATTACTGCTAGATGATTTATTCACAGTAAATCAACACACTGACCAGACCTTAGCAGCAATCCAGACTTCCAAGATAAGAAATATACACAAGAACTTCTCCAGCGTTGGTAATGAAGCTGAATCCTGCAAACAGTCTCCTCCCAAAGTCTCTCCTTATATACTCTCTTGAGAGGAGCCTAATTACAACCACCTGGGTCCAATTATCTTCTGTATCTACGTAGTTGTTCTCTGTGTCTATCTGGACAACTCCCTTGTCTCCTCCCCACTGCTCCAAGGCCTGACATCAGGGTACACTCCCTTTGGCTTTCACTGCTGCTCCATGCCTCAGGCACCTCCTGGTGGCCAACCAGCCTCTCTGGTCACTGCTCAGAGTCGGAACCCTGTCCAGGGTCCTCCACATCTTCCAGAGCCGAGTCATAAGGCCCCTCGCTGTCGGAGTCTGTTTATAGCTCCAATGGCTCCTGCTGCTCCAACACAAATCCAAGGAATTATGCCCACCCAATGATGACCATATGCATTAGAGAGGCTTTTCTTATCCTCACTAACAGTCACACTCCAATCCTTAGTCTGTTTTGGTCATTTAGAACAGGTGACATCACCATCTGCCATATTATGACATATTTTGACAGCTTTTGTTGTCAAATTCCCTTTTAATATTCAACATGAATCCAACAGGACAGCTGATTCTCTCTATCCACAGAAGGAATTGATTCTGTGCTTTGAATTTTGGTTTGGGTTTATTCTTAATTGAGTATAACCCTTACTTTGTGCCAGCCATTTCAGTTAAGTTGCAATATTGCTTCTATAAAAGAAGTGCATTGATAATGCTATTCTTTTCCATGTGCAAACAGCAGGAAATTGAGGATTAAAACTACAGAAAGATGCATTATTGACATCAAGAATCCAAAGGAAAGAAACAATATGATCAATTTCATTTGTGGACTAAAATCATTTAATATATCTATGTATAGACGCAGGGGACGCAGTGGCTTAATGGTCAAAACGCTGAGCTTGTCGATCAGAAAGGCCAGCAGTTCGGTGGTTCGAATCCCTAGTGCTACATAACAGAGTGAGCTCCCATTACTTGCCCCAGCTCCTGCCAATCTAGCAGTTCAACAGCACATAAAAATGCAAGTAGAAAAATAGGAGGCACCTTTGGTGGGAAGGTAACAGTGTTCCGTGTGCCTTCGGCATTTAGTCATGCTGGCCACATGACCACGGAGACATCTTCACACAGCACTGGCTCTTTGGCTTTGAAACGGAGATGAGTACTGCCCCCTAGAATCAGGAACAACTAGCACATTTTCTTCATTTTGCAGCTCATTTGGACTCATCTACAGATTTTAATCTACCCTCTCCTTTAAAGAAAATCCATGTTCTTTATCTACATGCCACTGAATTATAGAAAGATGGCTGAAGCTGCATTGGACTGTTCATTGAGAAGAAGGGTAAACTGAGCTTAAAGCTGTATTTTAAGGAGATCATATGAGAACAGCTTCCTTTTGATTAAAACACATAGTATACGAATTCAGAATTAATGTGGTTTTCTCAGATGGCAACATACAAGATTCTCGTTTGTTTTCCCAGAAGGATCCGGTTAGTGAGTGTAGGAAATTGGATGCTGGCTTAATGGAGCCTTGTTGTAATCAAGCCGGCACCTTACACTTAATTAAAGTGGAAAAATCCAGGAGAGAACCAAGTTAGAACTAAGGAGAAATTACTTGACACTTAGAACAATTAAACAGTGAAATAGCTTTCCTTCAGAAATTGTGGGTACTCCATCACTGGAGGTTTTCAAGACTGAAATGGTTTATAGTCTCCTGCTCAAGTAGTGGGTTGGACTAGAAGATCTCCAAGGTCCCTTCCCATTCTGCTATTCTGTTAATAAAATAACAGACTAACTTGGGTATTTACTGCATGGAAGTTGGAGGTGGAGATTTGAACCAAATAGCATGAGCATAGATTAAAAATAGCAGCAATCCCAAGTGATCCCCGCTCATGCATTTCCAGCATGAGTTAATCAAGCCACAGCAAATCCTCTCTAGGAAATGAGTCATAGTTAACTATGAATCAGGGATCTATGGAATCCTTTGGTTACTTCTGAACAACAGGCTTCCCAGAAAATTGGCAGCAAGTTGCATTTCACATTAATTGATCTTGATTATTCTACATTCTTGACCCATCATCTAATCCAAAAATTACCCCAAAATCCAGGAAAGTGAAGCCCCACCGGATGCTACTTCTAAATTTTCAGATAACTAAGTAGAAAGTAATAGTCCTTGGTGGTCCTTTCTTATAAAAAATAATCACAAAGTTTTCTGCTTTGAGCACAGAAGGCAGAGGGAGGGAAGCCCAAGCGTACTCAGGCAGTGAGAGACATTATTTTTGTGTCAAAGCAAACCATGATTAATGGGAGCTGAAACAAACCAGCTACTTTTAGTATCAGAAAAATGCTATAAAGAGCAGGCTGAATATGACATCTTTGTTTCTGTCACTGAAGTTTAGAACATAAATACGCCAACAATGTTAGGATATTGGGTGATGAGTCAGATCATTGCACATAAATGTCTTCTAAATATATGCACATGAAAATTCTAGAGTTACAATATTATGCATTGCATATAGATCTTTTTTTCTGTTTCAAAAAATACCTAGCCTAATATAGCTTGAAATTTAATTCCATGCTAAGATGGAAACCAATAATTTAAATACATCGAGAAAGAGTTTCTGGGAGACATTATATTATTTGTGGAACAAAGGTTATAATATAATGAAACTGGAGGATTAGGTTTCAGTTGACATATAATCAGCAAGCAAGACAGGGGAAAAATGAAATCAAAAGAAATATCAAATGTATAATGAATTAATTCTTTAAAATCCAGGTAAGATATAGATTGCAGAGCTCCAGCTAAAACCTGGCTCTGGAGAATTATCCATCTAATTTCACTTCATTACCCAGAGGAGTTGCTTTTTAAAAAAAAGGTAGAAACATAATCATTGTTTTATAATTATAAAACATGCTGCCTGAGGCTACAACATCAGATCTTTTGTTATCAGCATCTAACAACCCACCTTATACATCATCTCATGCAAAATAATTAGTGACAGCAATAATAATTATCCCAGCATTAGATGACTGATATATCTCCTCCCTTGTGGTCCCTTTGAAGGTCAAACAGCCCTGTGTGGTGCCCCCATTACAACAAGAACCTTCTGTCATCAATACTTCCATATTGGTAAAAAGCACATTGAACCTTTGTTAAGGGTAACCATTATTTTACATTATATAGATGACTTCAATGGCTTATTGTGGTCTCTTTTCATCCAAACCTTGGGCTGTGTAATCCTAGAGCAGTGTTTCCTGCAGCTTTATGATAGGTAGACTTTAACTCCCAGAATTCCCTAATTTAAATCATGTTGGCTGGGGAATTCTGGGAGTTGAAGTCCACCCACTTTCTACTAAAGAAAGCCAATTTGGTCTAGTGGTTAAGGTGTCCAAAATGTTAACAAACATCATCATATATATATACAACGTCATAAACATCATCACATATATACAAATATGCGATAATATATAAACAAATATAATATCAATCAATTATTACAATGTATACTATCTTCCATTATACTGTTGATTATATACCATATTTTTGGAGTATAAGATGCACCTTTCCCCCCCCTAAAAGAGGGTGAAAATATGGGTGTGTCTTACACACT
This sequence comes from Thamnophis sirtalis, assembly GCF_051295495.1. Taxonomy (NCBI): domain Eukaryota; kingdom Metazoa; phylum Chordata; class Lepidosauria; order Squamata; family Natricidae; genus Thamnophis; species Thamnophis sirtalis. The sequence continues at coordinate 21,685,012 of NW_028261395.1, forward strand.
AAATGTAGCCCCACCCACCCACTGGCCCTCACCCTTTGCCCTCTGCCTCCCACCAATTTACCTCCTTCCAGCAAATAGGAAAATGGGGCTTGCGGAGGCGGCAATAGGCTATGGCAATCCCTGCAGCCTAAAGCAGCTGATCATTGGGAGGCCTGAGCTGAAACTGACATTGAAAGTGAAACCAGCTGTTTGTTGTTTGCTGCAAGGAGACAAATAGCTGGGAGGCAGAGGCATATTTTTTCTTCTTCTAATCAGGCTAAACTGAAACAGGCTGTTTACTGCAAGGAGATAAGTCAATAACTATTAATGCCTACAGAATGTTCAAATTATTAGACTTATTTTTTAAAGACTGCTTTATTATTGTTCTAGACAACTTAACAAAATGAAGAAGCTTTTTAAAATAAATGCCTGATCTGAAGAGGCTCGGTGCTATTGTATCCTCTTTTAAATAGCAGAGAATAACATATACTTTCAGAAAGCCACATCAATTTTTACAGCATCTGTACAAGTATAGTCTGAAATGAAACACTACAAACAGTGTATATCGTCTGTAGTGTTTGCTGCTTGCTGCAAGGAGGCAAATTGCTGGTAGGCAGAGGCAGATTTTTTCTCCCTTTTTTCCTCTCCAAAAGCCAGATGTGTCTTATACTTCAGAGTGTCTTATACTCCGAAAAATGCGGTAACCACATTTACTCATCCATTTTTCTTTCTCATGTAATCCATATTTCACATTAATCCACTCCGCTAATTTCAATATCTGTCATGGAAAACAGTGAGTTCTAGTCCCACCTTAGCCATGAAAGTTGGCTGGGTGACTTTGGGCCAGTCCCTCTCTCTCAGCCCAACCCATCTGATAGGATTGTTTTTGTGGGGAAAAGAGGAGGAAGAAAGCATAGTTATTATGTTCACCGCCTTGAGTTATTTGTGAAAATAATAAAGATGGGATATAAATAAATACATAAATACATAAACAAACAAACAAAGCAAGCATAAAAAGAGATGGAAAGGAAGCAAGGACAGATTTGAAGATCTGACAAATGCTGGAGGGTTTTTCCAAAAACCAGCTTTGGAAATGATATACTCCTTTCTGTGTGTAACAGAAATGAAGAGCAAGACCTGACAAAGTCCAAAGGGACAAGATGAAACTGCAACCTGTAAAATGTTAAAGGGCAGTCTGTGAAAGAGGAATATCCTTAGCTTTGAGGAGGAAGAAAAAGCTACACTGCTTTGGTTAAATAGCTCCCTGTCGTTGCATACTGTACTTCCTCCAATAGCACCCAAGTGCTGCATACTGTTAAGGAAAACTTACAGTTGGCTGCAGATCCCAAGGCAATAGTTGAAGCATCTCCCTGAGAATAAATACCGGTGAATCTGATATGGGAACCTCACAATTCAAGCGACAGGCCACGTGGTAGAAATATTTGTTTTCTTTTGTTCAATGTAAGAAGAACCACCATGCTATTTCAATAATATAACTATGTAAGGAGTTATATTATTGAATATAACTCCTGCAATAGCATCGTTAGCACCAGCCAAGGACAGAAAAAAATCACTCAAACATTATTCATTGGTGCGGTTTTATTTCTATCTTGCAAAATGAATGAGTCTCTTGTTTACACCAGAGTGAATTTCAAGCATGAACTTTATCTTCCTAGACTCAATATTATATGAGAACAGAAATTATAATCATGAAGTAAAGTCATGTGGGCTACTTGGACATAAGAATATAAAATAAAAAGGCTCAATCACTGGAAGCTTGCAAGAAGAGACTGGACAGATGGATGGAAATGCCTGTGTGGCAGTGGAAGATTGGACCATGTGATGGACTTGTGGGTGTGGGATAAGAGGATGAACTTTCAACTGAGTGGGAAACCCAGGAAGCTTTCAGATTCGGGTTTTCCACAGATGTACCAACACATCTCTCTTATTAAATTTGAACTTTGAGGAAAGCTCTGCCTTGGACTCTGATTTAATTCTGGTTGATATTTGAATTTGAATTTCCTTTATTTGTATGCCGCCCTTTTCCCTGGGGGGACTCAGGGCGGCTCACAATTCAAAAAGGGAGGGGGGGAAAGACAAACAGTATTCCAATATGGAAACAATACAACATATTAAAAGAGAGCACAACAGTCACACAATTCGGGTGGGGTTGGAATCTTAACCCCAGGCCAGCCGGGACAGCCAGATCTTCAAAGCGGTGCAGAAGGATTGGAGGGTGGTGAGGGTCCGAATCTCCACGGGGAGTTCGTTCCAGAGGGTCGGAGCAGCCACCGAGAAGGCTCTCCTCCGGGTAGTTGCCAGTTTGCACTGGCTAGTAGATGGAATTCGGAGGAGGCCTAATCGATGCGACCGTATCGGTCTAGTGGAGGTAATTGGCAGTAGGCGGTCTCTCAAATACCCAGGCCCACTACCATGAAGGGCTTTATAGGTGATAAGTAGCACCTTGAAGCGCACCCGGAGATCGACAGGCAGCCAGTGCAGCTTGCGGAGGATAGGTGTAACGTGGGTGAAGCGAAGTGCACCCACAATCGCTCGCGTGGCCGCATTCTGGACTAGCTGAAGTCGCCGAATGCTCTTCAAGGGCAGCCCCATGTAGAGCACATTGCAGTATTCCAGCCTAGAGGTAACAAGGGCACGAGTGACTGTTGTGAGGGCCTCCCGTTTCAGGTCGGGACGCAACTGGTGTACCAGGCGAACCTGGGCAAATGCCCCCCTGGTCACAGCTGACAAATGATGTTCGAAGGTCAGCTGTGAGTCCAGGAGGACTCCCAAGTTGCGAACCCTGTCTGAGGGGCGTATAATTTGACCCCCCAGCCTGAGAGATGGAACACTTGGCCAATTCGCGGGAGGGAAACACAGCAGCCACTAGGTCTTTTCTGGATTGAGCACAAGCTTGTTGACCCCCATCCAGTCTTTAACAGCCTCCAGACCCTGGCTCATCACATCCATCGCTTCGTTGAGTTGGCACGGGGCGGACAGATATTTGGAATGCTGACAGCTTTTACAGCCCTCTCTAAGCGGTTTACAGAGTCAGCCTCTTGCCTCCAACAATCTGGGTCCTCATTTTAGTCATCTTGGAAGGATGGAAGGCTGAGTCAACCTTGAGCCAGTGAGACTCGAATTGTCAAACTCCTGGCAGCCAGCAAACAGCAGAAGTAGCCTGCAGTACTGCATTCTAACCACTGAGCCACCATGACTCTTAATAACAAACTTCAAATTTGGGATACAGAATGAGAAGGGGGACTCAATGAAGAAGCCCCTGATGCTTGGAAAAATCAAATGTAATTGGAAAAGGAAGCTAATAGAAGGCAAAGTTGCCATATCCAACTCCTGACAATACCATCAAGACCTTCCAAGAACTCAAGAAGTCATTACTGACAGATAATAACCACCTTTATCCCAATATTTCCCTGGAGCTAATATCTACAGGAATAAAAATCTATTCATAGGCTAGAGTTATGCACAGCACCTTTCTTATATCTTGCACACAAAGGAAGCAACTAATACATTTACCACATTACTGAATAATATGTTTGTCTTACTTTATCAAGAATTATGTCTACCAGTTAATTTAAATAAACACACTTAATTCACTCTCTTTTTGAAACAGAATATTCCATTACAGTGACATATGGTCAACTTTTTTTGAAAATGTTTAAATAAGAATGTGAATTTATATAAGCCCCTATATTTTTGGGGGGGGGGGGGAGAAGAGCATTTTGTCATTTTTCAAAACTTTTTTTTTCACATTTTAGTACTTGTTGTATTTGTTCTTTTATTTGTTTAATTGAAGGAAAAAAAATAGTTTCACCTATTATCTTCAAGCAATTTTACATTGTATTCATTTTAGTAAAAAAAATAATAGTTGATACTGATTTATAACCCATCTTCACCATTAGCTAGAAAAATGCATTGATTATGGCCTGGAGATTTTGTTTAAAATCACTGGTAATACTAGGACTAAAATACAAATATACGGTACATTTTGTGGAATAAACAGAATGATAAATTGAGGCAGTGAAGCAAAAAAGCTAAATTGCTGTACTGAATGTAGCAAATTTTGCAAAAAAATCCCTCTGAGATATCACTTCTGAATTCAAATCTGCAATTACACAATTATTCAAACAATAAACTTTCATCAGCAACTGTGCTGTGCATATGCTGAAAAACATTTTTTTTTAAAAAAAAAATCCAATTGCCATATAATTAACTTCATTTGAATGATAAATCATATTTGTGAGTCTCTGTCAACCCAGATGTATCCTTAAGGAAGGACTGTGGAATATACATGCTGATATCCCATCTTGGGAAGGTTTTCAGAAATTGTTTGCTCTTGTTAAGAACAGGTACAAAGGTAAAAGTAAAGGTTCCCCTCACACATATGTGCTAGTCATTCCCAACTCTAGGGAGTGGTGCTCATCTTCGTTCCAAAGCTGAAGAGCCAGCGCTGTCCGAAGACGTCTCCGTGCTCATGTGGCCGGCATGACTAAATGCCAAAGGCACATGGAAAGCTGTTCCCTTCCCACCAAATGTGGTCCCTATTTTTCTACTTGCATTTTTACATGCTTTCGAACTGCTAGGTTGGCAGAAGCTGGGACAAGTAACCAGAGTTCACTCTGTTACACGGCACTAGGGATTCGAACCGCCAAACTGCCAACCTTTCTGATTGACAAGCTCAGTGTCTTAGCCACTGAGCCACCGTGTCCCACAAGAACAGGTATACCAAGTACCAATTAAATCAAGACTCGTTTTTCATCACAGCAGGACCAAAATGCCATAAAATAAATAAATACCAAGGTGCAAATTGTCAATTATATCCCATGTAATGAGATCAGAGATAGAATTTAATTTAGTTTACTTATAATTTTAATAATTCAAATTTCTAATTTATATAATTAAATAATTTGGTTTACTGAAAAGGACTGGGGTGACATGGTAGCAGTCTTCCAATATTTGAGGGGCTGCCACAAAGTGTTCTGACCCCCACCTTGTCTGTTCAGAAACGAAAGCCAAACAGAACATTCAAAGGAATGTTTTTTATCAGTCCCGGCTCTTGCTGGCTGCGAGCCCAAAATAAACACAGATAATTGCTCTGGCAAAAATCCTATAACTCATAAACTACTACAAAACAGGATTATATAAATCAAGTCACTTATCCAAGTGGGCTTTTCTCGATGGTTGCACGCGAACGGGGAACGTTGACTAGAACAGAAACGGAACGTTGACTTCTGCAACCAGGGCGTAGCACCAGCAGTCTCTTTATACTCAGGCGAGGATCCCAATGAGCAACAGCTGCTCACAATCATCCCCTGTAGTTCCTCCTTTGTCTTTTACGCTGAGTAGACCTAAGCCTGCATGCATCCTGATACAACTCCCAAATACTTTCAGGAACATTCACTTTGATCCAATGCTCTGCCGCAACCTGGTGGCCAACCTGTCTCTCCTCACCCTGCTCGGAGTCGACACCCTGTCCAGGGTCCTCCACCTCCTCCAAGGCCCAACTCATAAGACCCCTCACTGTCGGAGTCTGGCGGCAGCTCTAACGGCTCCTGCCAGGCCACAACACAAAGAAGAGGGTGTCATCCTATTTTACAAAGCACCAGAGGCAGGACAAGAAACTATGGATGGAAGCTAAGCTAAACAAGGAGAGAAGCAACCTAGAACTATGGAGAAATTTCCTCAAGTGAGAACAATTATTCAGTAGAATAGGTTGCCTCCAGGAGTTGTGGATGCTCCAACACTGCAGTTTTTAAGCAGAGATTGGACAACATTTTGTCTGACATAGTATACGATCTTCTGTTTGAGGGAGGATGGATGGATGGATGGATGGATGGATGGATGGACGGACGGACGGAGGGAGGGAGGGAGGGAGGGATAGATAGATAGATAGATAGATGATAGATAGATAGATAGATAGATAGATAGATGATAGATAGATAGATAGATAGATAGATAGATAGATAGATAGATGATAGATAGATAGATAGATAGATAGATAGATAGATAGATAGATAGATAGATAGATAGATAGATAGATAGATAGATGATAGATAGATAGATTTTTCCTTAAAGTAAATATATCATCTCCTAGGATTGCACTGGAGTTGTGTGACTCCAGAGAAAGGTGGAGCTGCAAACAGATGCTATGGGAATCCCTTGCTGTTTTAAAATATCTTGTTGCCTTCACTTGAAAAGCACTAATTATTTCACAGATTTGGAAGGGGGGAACTAATTTATTCTAAATATGCTTAAGTGGTAACAAATACCAACAATTCTTCATAAACTATCTGTTTCAAATGGTGCCAGTTCTAATTTTAGAAAGGAGTTTACAAGAATGGCAAGTAACAGTTAGCCAATTTATATGGAGTGGGAAATAATCCAGAGTTAAGCCCAAAATTTTACAAGACTCAAATGTAAGACTGTGTTACAGAACATGCTGTTTCTTGTGGTTAATAGTATGGATACCCAAAGAGTAGAGCTTCAATGCAGGCAGGGCTGGCCTAACTCCACAGATATTAAGAGACCCCAAAAGAGGAGGAAAAAAATGGAAATGACACATTAGATAGATGGTACCCAGACAGGTGGGCAGGTGGGCAGATAGACAAGACAGACAGACAAGAGATATTCATGCTTTCTGAATTTATTTTTTTTCTATCTTCTTTCTACTTTTTTGTTAGTGTTCTTCTTTTACATCTTTCCTCTACCATACTTTTTCATCTTTCCTTCCCTTTTTAAAATTTTTAATAAAAACTATTTTTAAAAAACTCATTTCTTAAATCTATGGTCTGAAGCTTCATTTCAGGCCCCCATAAATCTATGAATTTAAAAGGTCTGCTTTAAATGGGTGAATCAGGAAAAAAAATAAGGAAATTAATTAATACTCAGCTTAATCTTTAGCCTTAGCAAATGTGTCATCACTGGCAATTTTAAGTGTTGTCATTGGCAATTCTCCTTGAACAATCACAATTTTTGCCCCATTTTAAGAGAAATAAATCAATTTTACCTCAGGTTGTGCCATCTCTGTGTTCACAATATGGGCACTTTATCACTCAGGAAGCCAATAAAATGCAAGAAATAATATTCTTTGATGATTTCATAATTACTGTATTTTTAATGCAACAAAAGGAGCAGAAACAGGTTTCCAATTATTTTCAATTCTTCCACCAAGAAGAAAGCAGTAGCCACACCATCTCCAATTCGTCTTTATTGCAACCATTATTTCTTTGCGAGGAAGTACAACTTTTGTCAACTGCTCCAACAATGACATGAAATAGTGAACAGTATAGAATGAGAAAAGATTTTGTCTGTTTTCCAAAGATTGTGCTGTAAATGGAAGAACTCAGAACAATGAGTCCCCTTCCCCCATAGGTTAAAACAGCTTCCCAAATTGTTTTTTCCTATTAATATCGAGGCATGGAACAAAAACCAACAGAATTCTGAACATCCTTTAAAAGTGCCTGCAATTACTAATACTGATCTGCCAGCGTGTTTCTTTCAAATATTTTTTATACCACACTTAATTTCCCTCTCTGAATGAATAGTTGGCATTTGTGTTAGGCTTTTTCAAAGGAGCCCACATAGTCTATCAAAGGCTGCAGGTCAAATCTCCTTTGCTGGGTAAATTTACATTCTTTTGCTTTTCTTAGAAAAAAAAAAGTTCAACAGGGACTGTTCTAAATCTATGGGCTTACAGATGTAACTTCAAGCCTGTCTTTTGACTTTTCATAGGGCATCTGGTTGTCTCAGTCCCCAAAACTGTGGATTCATCAGTCCTACCTGGGCACTTAGGCCTCTATCTGATTATCTTTACATAGATATAGACATCTGTCAACTTCCTCTCAATTCCTGGCAAATAGATGGGGAAGAAATGGCGGTCGTGATTTTATTTTCCTGGGCTCCAATATCACCGCAGATGGGGACTACAACCAAGAAATTAAAAGATGCTGGCTCCTGGGGAGGAAAGCTATGGCAAATCTAGATAGCATCCTAAAAAGCAGAGACATCACCCTGCCAACAAAAGTGCCTGTTAGATTGGGTAATGGATAGGCACACATAGGCTTAATGGTAACAACAGCTGTTTATTAAGTACAACAAGTGAGAACAATCCAGCGAAGGTTGAGTCTGACAGCAGCCCTTTTATAATGGAGGCCTTTGAACTAAGGTGCTGGAGAAGAATCCTGTGAGTCCCTTGGACTGCAAGGTGATCAAACCGGTCATTCCTAGAGGAGATCAACCCTGACTGCTCTTTAGAAGGCCAGATCCTGAAGATGAAACTCAAACATTCGCCACCTAATGAGAAGGAAGGACTCCCTGGAGAAGAGCCTCATGCTGGGAAAGATGGAGGGCAAAAGAAGGGGATGGCAGAGAATGAGGTGGCTGGATGGAGTTGCTGAAGCAGTCAGCGTGAGTTTAAATGGAGTGCAGCGGATGGCAGAGGATAGGAAGGCCTGGAGGAGTGTTGTCCATGGGGTAACGATGGGTTGGACACAACTTTGCAACTAACAACGACAACTCTCTCACACATTTAGCATAGACAGATAGACAGACAGACAGACAGACAGACAGACAGACAGACAATATACTTTTTTTGAAACTGGCCAATTCTATAGTTATACCAGAAAAATAGTACAGATACTATAGTCCTCTACTTACAACCATTTGTTTAACAACCCTTCAAAGTTACAATGGCACTGAAAATTGTGACTTATGCCTGGTCCTCACACTTACAACTATCACAGCATCTCCAAGGCCACATGGCAAAATTTTGGGCTCTTGGTAACCAGCATGTATTTATAATACGTAGTTGCAGCATCCCAGGGTCTTGGGAAGTACAATCAATGGGACACTTAATTCACTTAAAGGTAATTTGCCTAACAGCTGTGGCAAGAAAAGATTGTGAAGTCCCATACAACTCACTTAACAACTGCCTTGCTTATCAACAGAAATTCTGGTCCCACTTAAGGCAAGGAATATTTGTACCCATGTAAAGGACACAAACGGGATGCAGTGGCTCAGTGGCTAAGATGCTGAGCTTGTCAATCAGAAGGTCGGCAGCTCAGCAGTTTGAATCCCTAGTACCATGTAATGGAGTGAGTTCCCGTTACTTGTCCCAGCTTCTGCTAACCTAGCAGTTCAAAAGCATGTAAAAATGCAAGTAGAAAAATAGGAACCACTTTGGTGGGAAGGTAACAGCATTCTGTGAGCCTTCGGCATTTAGTCATGCCAGCCACATGACCACGAAGACCTCCTTGGACAGCGCTGCTCTTTGGCTTTGAAACAGAGATGAGCACCGCCCCCTAGAGTCGGGAATGACTAGCATGTATGTACGAGGGGAACCTTTACCTTAAAGAACAAAAACATGATTGCTTTTCAAAAAGTGACAGTTCAGGTTTGAGTTCAGGCATGAAAAAAGCTAATAAGAGTAGTTTATTTTGGTCACACTGAAGTGGGTTCTAGAGATTCCAATGAGAGAAAATGATTGTTACGAATGCAATCCTACAGTATTAATCCTGGAAAAGGTTGGTAGCCCTTGTTTTCTTCTCTTCTCCATCAAATCATCCCACCAGCAGAATGAATTAAAACTTCTGCCTCAAATCAAGGATTCAGAATGTCTTTCACGCAACACAGGTGATAAAAGCATAAGGGTCCTTCCGCTCCCAACATTATGCATTCAGAATTGAAAAGACACTAAGCGACCCAAGCAGGTGAACATATTTGTAAATACTCTCCTTAGTCATAAATAAAATATAAATAAAAGTAGGGACACAACCTGTTGTTGCCAGTCTTGGTTGCTAAATATTATTAACAAAGGTTTGTGTCACCTTTCCATTTACGGATGTATTTTTATAGCATGTGACACTCAAGGTGTTTGTTTTGAACCTTAAAAAGGTTTTAATGTTTTGGCTACCTTGCAACAGTTTAGTTCAAGCTGTTACAAAAACACACACACAAACACACACACACAACATATTTCTGGGTTGCATTTTGAATAGATTTCCTTAACTCTCCATTTCTGGTGCATAAAATCAGGTGCTTACTTAACAACGGCTTTGATTAGCAATGGAAATTCTTATCCCAATTGTGGCCATAAGTCAAAGACCACTTGTGGTTTTCCTGCTGGCAGAAGTAGGACTTTCCCTTCCCTGGCAACTCATAAAGCTCACATTGGTTTCCAATGCAAAAGAGCTACAAAGCTCTAGGAATGGAGACAATCAATCAAAAATATCATCCATGCTCTTAACAGAATAACAGAATCGGAAGGGACCTTGGAGGTCTTCTAGTCCAACCTCCTGCTTAGGCAGGAAACCCTACACCACTTCAGACAAATGGTTCTCCAACATCTTCTTAAAAACTTCCAGTGTTGGAGCATTCACAACTTCTGGAGGCAACTTGTTCCACTGATCAATTGTTCTGACTGTAGAGGAAATTCCTCCTCAGTCCTAAGTTGCTTCTCTCCTTGATTAGTTTCCACCCATTGCTTCTTGTCCTGCCTTCAGGTGCTTTGGAGAATAGTTTGACTCCCTTTGTGGCAGCCCCCGAGATATTGGAACACTGCTACCATGTCTTCCCTAATCCTTCTTTTCATTAAACTAGATATACCCAGTTCCTGCAACCGTTCTTCATATGTTTTAGTCTCCAGTCCCCTAATCATCTTTGTTGCTCTTCTCTGTACTCTTTCTAGTGTTTCCACATCTATTTATATCGTGGCAACCAAAACTGAAGGCCAAGTGTGGCCTTACCAAGGCATTATAAAGTGGTTATCCCCAAACACCCGCCTGTATCTTACAGCCCTGAAAATTAAGGCATTTAAGAACATGTTCTTTATGAAAGATGATATTATTAAGTGTATTTTAGTAATATGGAGATTGGCATAAAAATAATACATAGAATTAATGACTAAACAAAAAATGAAAGCTGATAATTCAATAGAAAAATGCTTATGTATGCCAAATGTAGCAACTTTGATTAATAATATCCCTGTCATATTATGTTGAATATGAAGATTTATATAAAAACAATATGTTGAAATATTGTAGGGTGAATGGTATAAAAATAACATATTTGAAATATTGAATAACCAAACAACGGAAGATTATAAATTAATATAAAGATCTGTATTATTACTAGTATAAATATAAGCTTGTTAAATGAAACAAATATGATCAATATTAATTTTCTTGTATGAAATGTGTGATACTCAGGAACCACACTGTTTACACATTGATATATTTGTAAAAAATAAATAAAAAACTGTGTTCTACTCCATAAGGGTAATTTTTGCCATCAGTTACCCAAAAGCTATTTCTTGGAGAAGGACTCATCTGATTTATACTGTTTGGTCTCCAGAAGCACACCACCATCTGAAATTCTATAATTAAGAAGGTGAGCAGATTTCTCTATTATATTTTCTCCTTTTCTATTCCTGCATCCCTGTTTCCGATCTCCCATTTGTTATTGTTCTCCACAAGCATGGAAGTAATTTGTTACATCCAGGGCTTCTTTTTGCAACTTTTATTTTACCTTAAAAAAAAAAAAAAGACAATCCAAACCAAGCAAAATTATCACCTCTAAAGGGTACAATCCTATTTTCCACTTTACAACCACAATCCATGACCTTATAACTGACTCCACACACCATAAGAGTGATGACATTTAAGGTCCCTTCCAGAGAAGGTGGAAACTGACTGATTACTGCAAAATAAGATTTTCCGTACACTAAAACCAGGATGCTAATTGCAAATAATCTATCCTCCAACCTGCTGGTCTCCACAAAACAAACTGCTTCTAGGAAACAATTGAGATCTTCCTAAAACCAGCTTTCTTAAACTTGAATCATGCCCATTTTCCCCTCCTGTTGCAACTGGCAACTGAATGCTTGAACTGACCAGTTTAACAACTGGTTCGGTGATCATGTGTTTTACCAGCATGTGCAGTATTACCAAAACTTACCTTCCATGTTACTTCTTGGGGAGTAACACAGCTGAGGTGTGGAAATCGTCTCTGCCATGCTAATCAGCTGAGAGGGTATAGGTAAGTAAAGCGCAAGGGCAACCCAATTGTTGGAGTAAACAGGTTCACTCTCAGCTGATCGTCGGAGCTACCAGTTCGTCTGAATCAGTCCGAACCGGCTGAATCCCACCCTTGGAACGGACCCACCTATTGTGAGGTTCAATGAGGCAAGGTGAATGTTTTGTCTCTAATGGTTTTGTGCATTGCCAAGTGCAAATTACCACTCAATGCTGTAGTCAACAAAACATTCTGCAAAAAAAGAAATAACCTTCATTGGGAGGAATGCAGAAGATGATAGGATGTGGCTGCAGAGAGGACATGGTGGGAAGATGGATGCAAGAGGTCTATTGTAGAGTCCTCATGTGCCAAAGTAATAATTAGAAAGAAAGGGGGCAACATTAAGAAAGGCCTAATTTTGCTCCTGTTCTTTGAGCAGAAGGTGGTAGAAAGTTTCAGGTTAATTTTGAACCCACCTGATTCCACAATAACTCTGAATGCCTTGCTGGAGGAAAATAAGGTATGTCAAGAAAAAGAAGATAACTGAATGGAAGACAGAACTAAAAAGACTGAGCAATAACAAAAAAAAATGTATTTATTAAATGTATAAGTCACCCAGAGTTGCTCTTCCAATGAGATGAGTGGCATATGAATTTAATGAAGAAATAAACAATAGTGCACAGTTGACTAGGCACAGCTTGGAAGGAAGTCAGGGAGAAGAACTATAATCTGGGCACCAGTCTAATAAACAAAATTTGAATCTGAAGAAAGAGTAGATATAGAAGAAGCACTATAGGAGATGTCCAGGCTAAGCCAGAGGTCAAGGGCATCATCAGCCTGGAGTTCCCATGCCCCCACAAGAGACCTAGTTGTCCTGGAAGTCCATTCTCTTATCTGGTGCCAATTCGCATTGACCGTTAGTAGATCAAATTCTTGTATCAAATATACTCTCAGTGCTTTTGAACTCTATCCTGACTCCAGGCTATGTTTGCCTGATGAGCACTCAGAAGGGATCCTCTCCAGATTTCAGGAAAGTGAAATTGAGGGGTGGAAGAGTATTTATACTTGCAAGATTCTGTCAAGGTAATCTTGCAATAAAGAATTCTAAAGATAGACTGAGTACTCATGGTTTTTCCTGTTGTTTGGACCAGGAGTCTCCAACCTTGACAACTTTACGACTTGTGGATTTCAACTCCCAGAATTCCTCAGCCAGCACATGCTGCCTGAGGAATTCTGGGAGGTGAAGTCCACAAGTCGTAAAGTTCCTAAGGTTGGAGAGCCCTGGTCTGGACTACCTCAAAGGGCTAACCACTTCTTCCCATCGTATACCATCAATCAACTGCTCTGTCTGAGAACTCAATGTGAACATCTCTGCAGGATGCAAACACACACCTTTGTACATACGACACTGCCTATTTATAAATTCAGTGGTAATTATAAAGATATGCAGCTTTAATTCAGGCTTCTGCTTATTCTAGTCTCTTTCCCAACAATTAAGCTGGATCCATTCCTCACTTTTTACAGAGAAATAATGTAGTGCTTCAATTTAAAACACATCCTCTAATAATCTAGTTCCTATTAGAATAGTTTCCACCAAAAATAAATCAGGCAGATTGCATTTTCCAATAGAGTGTCTTGAACATTAGGGAAAAAAAATGATGGAGGGAAACCTAATCCATGCAGAACACTATCATTTCTAACCATAGACATTTCAAATGGATCCTTTCCAATCTGACAAACTTTTTAATGACTAGGCTCAAGTATGATTTCCAATCAATACAATTGAAATGTCTACTAAAGATAAGAAAACTTTTACAGAGCCTTTCACATGAGTAAGAGAGTCTGCTCCTACGGTAATAGAAATATGTCTCTCTTGATAAGCATTTTAATGAAAAAAGAGACAGTTTTCATTCCTGGTTTTCTTTTCTTTTTCTGGATATATTTTGAATAGCTTGGAAAATTTCCCAACTGAAATTGTGAAGAATTACTGTTATGGATAGACAATTCAGGCTTACTTTTTTTAACCACATCCGGTCAGTTTAACTTTTGCTTATTGAGGGTATTAAAGCTTTGGTTAAAACCTTTGAACATTCCCTATGCTGTTTGGGGAATTTGGAAGTTGAAGTCCACACATCTTAAAGCCCCAACATGTCAGGAACAGAGGTGATATTCTGCCGGTTTGCCCAGATTTCGGGCGAACCAGTAGTGGTGACAGTGTGAGGCTCCTCCCACCCACCCAGTGGTGCGATTCAGCCAGTTTGTACCACTTTGAAAGAACCGGTTGTTAACTTTCTGAGCACTTTGGTGAACTGGTTGTTGGAAGAAATCATTAGGGCAGAGAACCGGTTGTTAAATTTTTTGAATCCCACCACTGCACCCACCCATATATCACCATTGACCATGCCCAGACGTGTGCTCTCACTACTGAACCGGTAATGAAGGTAAGAGGATTTCATGCCTGGTCAGGAGCCATATTAAAACAGTTAAGTAGGAGAGGAGAAATATATCACAAAAGTAGCAATTCTACAGCACAGGTGTCCAATCTTGACAACTTTAAGACTTGTGGATTTCAATACCCCAAAATTCCCCAGCCAACTTGGCTGGCTTGGGTATTCTGAAAATTGAAGTCCACAACTCTTAAAGTTGTCAAAATTGGATACCCTTCTCCTAATGAGGGGGGAGGGTTTGGGAGAGATTGGGAGGAGGGTTTGTCTTTTTTCTTCATATTATCTCAAATGGAATGACTTTTTTTAAAGGATAAGTTATATTGAATGTAAAATGGATTGGATCTGGACAATCTACTTCAGTTTTCAATGGTCTTTGGCTTGCTCTTCAGAAACTGCTGCATGAAATTCCGAGGAAATACAAAATAGTAAGGAAAGGAGGAACACAGGGAAAACTCTTATATTACTAGAATAATAAAAGTAAATATTCTGAAGAAAAGATACAACAACCATAAAAATAGAGAAAAGAAAAAGAAGAAGTTAGGGGAAAGGTGGTGGTGGTGGGGAGAAGGAAAATAATTCAAACTGGAATTTTTGGGAGCCCAAGAGAAAATGATTAAAAGAGGAAGAAAAGGAAAAAGTTAGATTAGTAGACTAAAGAGAACAGCAATATTGTTACGTAACTAACTTAGAAATAAAGAAATGATAGTATATTGGTAATGGTAGAAAAAAAATTGAAAAAATGCTCTCTATGTTTAAATTGAATTAGAGGATGTATGCTGTTTATAGCAAAATATACCAATGGAGAAAATAAGAAATGAAATAATGGAAGAGAATAATTTGGATGAAAGTGAAAGCAAAACTATGATGTAAATTGGACTATGTAATTGAGAGGATGTAAAAGAAAACAACTATTTGTTCCTATAATATGTATTATTTATATTAAAAAATAAAAAACCTTGAATGAAGAAATTCCTAGGAAACATTTATCAGTAGAACAGTATAAGATTTGCACTGTCGACTTCAATTGGAAAACCTGGGGTGTAACAAGCTACTCACCATAAGTAGGGACATAAAATAATGGCTCTGTGCTGTCCATATTTTATTTTTATTCCAGTGGAAAAAACCAAGCAAATATATAACAGATAAAGTAAATATATTAGTTTTATACGCCTTCATTCTATGTGAACAAAAAATAAGATTCCTGATTTTTATTCCATTAAGACTAAAGGTAAAGGTTCCCCTTGCACATACATGCTAGTCATTCCTGACTCTAGAGGGCGGTGTTCATCTCCGTTTTAAAGCTGAAGAGCCAGTGCTAACTCAACACCGAAGGTGCACGGAGCACTGTTACCTTCCCATCAAAGGTGGTTCCTATTTTTCTACTTGCATTTTTTACATGCTTTCGAACTGCTAGGTTGGCAGAAGCTGGGACATGCAACGGGAGCTCACTCCATTACTAGGGATTCGAACCACTGAACTACCAACCTTTCTGATCGACAACCTCAGTGTCTTAGCCACTGTATCCCCTCCGTTAAGACTACATGCCTGTAAAACATGGTTTATTATGTGTGATAAAATATGGGTTTTTCAAAAAGCCATTATTATGTCTCCCAATGATTGCATGCCACCTTGCAATACTTGGTGCATAATGTAGATAGATGCAACCTGGAGTTTCTCCAGACCAGATGTCCCCAAACCTGGCAACTTTAAGACTTGTCTTCAAGTCTACAAGTCTTAAAGTTGCCAAGTTTGGGGAACTCTTATCCAGACCAATGCAGATCCATTTCAGTCTGTAAGATTTTTGCTTTATTGATTTGTTTTTCTATCAGGTACAATCTACAATGATTGATGCATCATGTTCACAATTTGTGCAACCCTGAATCCGGGTATCCACATTTCAGATGGAAACGCTATTCCTTTCTCATCAATAGTCACTACATCCAAGGAACCTTCTTAAGAAGTTTGGGGAAGGCCCACTTCAGTTCCTTCTTATTTCACATCAAGGCCAGGCCTTTCAAGGAACAAAACAGGAAGTCTTCAGCATCTGCAACTTGGGCTCCTAATCAGGGGTGGGATTCAGCCGGTTTGGATCAGTTCGTGTGAATCGGTAGCTCCAACAACCAGCTGAGAGCGAACTGGTTTGTTTCAACGATCAGCTTGCCCCTGCACTATACTGACCTATATTTCCTTTGTTTGAAGCCCAGCTGATAGATGGCAGAGTGGATGGTCACATCTCAGCTGTTTTACTCACCAGGGCTGCAGTAGAAAGAAGGTAAGTTGTAGAGTTTGTTTCAAATGCACAGCGCACGCTCAGCGAACTGGTTGTTACACAGGATGAATCCCACCACTGTTCCTAATCCTTCAAAGGAGAGCAAAAAAAGGGGGGATGCTGGCAGCTGCATTTCTTTGCATCCCGTTCCAGGTAGAAATGCAAGAGATATAAAAATACATCTGGTTTCCCCTCATTTGGAACTAGGGGAAAAGTGATTTAGAGTTTTTAAGATCACTGAAGCTACTTCCTATTGTCTCTCTGCACAGTTTATGTTTGCTTTGTTTAAAGGCTCCATTATTAGGACAATGGCATTAATTAGTCCCATTCAAATAAATGGGGAAAAGTGATCTCATTGGAAACTAAAATTCCCTTAACAATGTGGTAATTACCTTATATTAAGCACAGTACTTAATGTAAGGGGGAGCTTGCGGTTCAATATTGCTTTTATATTAATTCAACCAAAAAAAGGAAGCCGTAGGCAGAGGAGGAACAAGAATTATCAGTAATGTATGAAGTCTCTTAGAATTATATTTGGGGTCATTACAAACCTTTAGAAATAAACAGTAGTTAAAGGATGGTGATCCTGTAAAGCTTTCCTTTGCCCTTCAAAGTATAAGTTCTTTATTTGGAAAATATTGAAGTAGGGCAATTGTCAAATATATTTCATACTACTTTTGGTGGTTTTTCACAGTGAAGTCTCAGAAAAATATATCTCCTCTGATACCCAAGCATTTCTTTTCCATTAATATTTTCAATAATGGATACACACACACACTTACATATACATACATATATTGTCCTAAAAATGCGAGTTCCAGGTGTAATTATAAAAGAAACAGACATTGTGATCTCCGGAACTTTAAAATATATTGCTCACTAAGCTTTCATTAGCCACTGCTAACATCCTCAGAGTGTAAAAACCATTAAAGAGATACCTGCCTTTATACAATGTTAATTAATTTGGCCATTGTGTGTGTGATAGACCCATCCACCTGCCTCCCACCTGTAATTAGCTTTGTTAAATCAACATCAGATAGCTCAGCATTATTTCCTGGGGAGGAACAGTCCAAGCTGTGTTCGATAAGAGAGGGAGGAATAGGAGCATCCATTAACATGCCTGATGTAAAAACAACAAAGCTAATTACAGGTGGGAGGCAGGTGGATGGGCCTATAACACGCACAATGGCCAAATTGATTAACATTGTATAAAGGCAGGTATCTCTTTAATGACTTTTACACTCTGAGGATGTTAGCAGTGACTAATGAAAGCTTAGTGAGCAATATATTTTAAAGTTCTGGAGATTATAATGTCTGTTTCTTTTATACAGCATATATATGTACACACAAAGTGGATCACTTGGCTAGCTGCTGCAAGAAAATTGCCCAGACTGTTTACAAACAATAGCATAATGAAGTAGCAGCAATGGTGCATTGGAAGACCTGCAAGAAATGCCATTGCCTGCAAGCAAGAACTGGTATGATCATTGTAGGAAGTTAGCACCCACCCTTCTCCTAGAAGAATGAAATATCCTAGAAATATTTAAAAGGCAGAATATTATATTTTCCTGGATGAAAAATGGAAAAACATGTTTTTATCCAGGAAACAGACTCAATTTCAATAGCCCCCACCATTGTCAATGGGCCATTAAAATGCCTGAGCCAGTCTGTTCTACATAACAAATATCTCCCCACTTCAGCTCCAGGGTGATGGGATTAAGGCATGATAGGATTAGTCCTTTACCCCTCTCACCACAGGGCACCTGGGAAGAAGGAAGGCTCAATCAAACCTGAACTCAAAACACAACCTAAGGAGTTGTCCCTGCATGGCCCCATGGGAGTCTGACAACCAATCAGAGTACATTTCTTACACAGGAAC
This sequence comes from Thamnophis sirtalis, assembly GCF_051295495.1. NCBI lineage: Eukaryota > Metazoa > Chordata > Lepidosauria > Squamata > Natricidae > Thamnophis > Thamnophis sirtalis. Next base: position 21,703,613 of record NW_028261395.1, read on the forward strand.
AGGAAACAGAGAGGTGGGACTGAACAGAGAGTATAAAAACTCTCAGCAAGCTTTCTTCTCTCTTTTTTCTTCTTCAATCAACTTCTGGAAGCATGTTATCCAGTGGTGGGATACAACCGGTATGCCCCAGTATGGGCATACCGGTGCCTGCTGGGAGCACCAGGTACCATTCTGGTACGGTGCTCCGGAGGGCACACCCACCCGCCCGCCCTCCTTACCTGTATTTGAGCTGATCAAGGCTTACACGCACAGAGCATACGGCGCCTGCGCGATGCTCCATTGAGCAGCTGGAGTGTCGCAGAGCATCTCGGGTGGTAACTACACATGCGCGTGCTGTGCGCGTACATGTGGTAGACGCCTGGCCCTGTTGCACCGTACCGGTTGCAATGGTATCCAGAACCCACCACTGACGTGATCCCCCTTTTCTGTTCAGGAGCGCAAGCCATGTGATCCTGTTCATCATTAAAACCATCTTTCCAAGCAGCCTCCATGTTTCCAGTGTCTTTTTCCCCACTTGGAACTGAACCCAGGTGGACATTTCTTCCAACACCATAAAATAGAAAAAGTAATGGAAAAACTAAAGAAGCTAAAGTGCTTTGGGACTTTAGAATTCAAACAGACAAGCACCAGTCACGTAACACTCTTGACATAACTTTCATTGATAAGAAAGAGAAAAAGAAACGTAGATGGTGCACATGGCAGTTCCTGAAAGGCAGTAGAAGAGAAAGAACCTGCCTGAAATTCCTCAATAGGACAATTGACAATGCTGGATCTTTACTCGGTCACAGCCTTCAGACAATCAAGCCCAGCCAGGGGAGAACCTTCACTGCATACAAGGACAAAGCATTGGCCGCTTTCTGTCTGAGTGAGGAGGGCAATTTGTTCAAACCTGCTGCTTCTTTAATGGACCAGTTAATGAAAGGGTAAAATATGGGCTCGATAAAACAACTGTGAGATGGATTCAGAAGAGTTGGAATGGCTGCATCTGAAGAATATCCCTAAATGGTTAAGCATTATTTTAGGGAGCAGAAGTATGTGCAATTCCAGAGGCTTTGGTCTGGATCCTGGACTTCTCAACATGTCCCCTAATGACAAGGTTTGAGGAGGGGATTAAGAGAGCTGCAGAAAACCAGGACAGTTGGAAATGAAAGGAAGATTTAAAAAAAATCTAGGCAGACATAAATAGTGAATGCATATGGAGAGAAGGAAGGAAGGAAGGAAGGAAGGAAGGAAGGAAGGAAGGAAGGAAGGAAGGAAGGAAGGAAGGAAAATGAAAAGAAATAAGGGAAGGAAGGGAAAGAAGGAAGGGAAGGAGAAATAAGGAAAGGCAGGAAAGGAATGAAGGATGGGAAAGGAAGGAAGGGAAGGAAGGGAAGGAAGGAAATAAAAGAAGGAAGGAAGGGAATGGAAGAAAGGAAGGGAAAGGAAAGGAAGGAAAGGAAATAAGGAAAGGAAGAGAAGGAAAAAAGGGAAGGAAAAAAGGAAGGGAGGGAAGGGAAGGAAGGGAAGGAACAAAAGGAAGGAAGGGACAAATGAAGGAAGGAAGGGAATGGAAGGAAGGAAGGAACAAAAGGAAGGAAGGAAGGAGGGAGGGAGCAAAGAAAGGAAAGGAAAGGAAAGGAAAGAAGGAATACCACCCTGTCATTGGCAGATTAGGGTGTATGCGATTACATTTTGTCATATTTAAGTTCAAACGATAAATTTAACTGATAGGTTAGAAGATGATGTCTACTTTTAAACAAAAGGGATATTTTTTCATGCTTTGTGGAGAAAATATTGATGCCTGCTTTAAGAAAACCAAGTCAGTAGTATTTTGGGTAGGTTTCTTAGTAAAATATGGGCCTTTGAGGAACAAAACTTGGAAGCATCAGGACAAGAATTATTGGGAAGTGGGGTTGCGGAATGCTATCTGAAAAAAATATAAATAAAAATCATTTAGCTGCCTACTGTGTTGAAAGTTCTGAAATCCTTAATCCTGGGAAGATTAAATTTTGCAAGGATGGAAGGAAAGGAAATGATTTTCTCAGCTCTCAAAAATTTTGCAGAAAAATGTCTCTCACAAATAACCCATGCACCAGTGGTGGGATTCAAATTATTTTACTACTGGTTCTGTGGGCGTGGCTTGGTGGGCGTGACAGGGGAAGGTTACTACAAAATCCCTATTCCCTCCCGATCAGCTGGGAGGCAGATAATAGGTGGGGACGGGGCCAGTCAGTGGTGGTATTTACCGGTTCTCCAGACTACTCAAAATTTTCGCTACCGGTTCTCCAGAACTGGTCAGAACCTGCTGAATGCCACCTCTGCCATGCACCAAAAGATATGAAATTGAAAAGGACTGAAGCATGTAAAGTCCGCCCAGGTTTTTTTGGGGCGGGGGGAGGCATTTAAGGGTCAGATTGGTTCCAAGACTCTAATTTAAGACTTTTGCTTTACGATAAGATGCTCTAAGTGTAATAAACTTCCAACAATATGATTGGATTTTTTTAAAAAAAAAAATTCATGCAGCACAGTTGACTCACAGAATTTTCAAGGATGAGGCATCTGTTTGCCATTTCGAATATAAGATGAAATTGAAATGATTAAAAGATTATACATATGCATATGCAGGGACATGCACACATATTTTCAACATGACATGTGAACTTATTTTCAATATGAGATATTTTCATCATGAGATTTCCCAATGCTTCTTATGCATCACATACAGGGTTCATACTTTTCAGAAACTAGGATATGTACAACTTGGAAGTTTCTTGAAGTCTTGCCAGCTGCTTTTTTTAACCAGGTTTTTTGGACTGGTAATACAAACACTGGATGAAGATGAAATTTACTAGAGTCACTTTTTAATACTGCTGGTCTAATTCACCCTTTGCTTTCAGCCTGATATGAAAAAGGATGGAGCACGTCTGTATCAGAAATGTTGGGTGATATAAAACAGTGGTGAAATTCAATTTTTTTCACTACCGGTTTTGTTGGTGTGGCTTGGTGGGTGTGGCAGGGGAAGGATACTACAAAATCCCCATTCCCTCCCCACTCGGGGGACAGCCAGAGGTGGTATTTGCCAGTTCTCCAAACTATTCAACATTTCCACTACTGGTTCTCCAGAACCTGTCAGAACCTGCTGAATTTCACCCCTACATTATACATTATTATGATTAATTATTATTAGGACCAGGAGAATTAAAAACTGAGCTTCACCATGTAAATGTTTTCCAGAAGGGACTTTGGAAAAAATCTAGACAAATCTCCCTCCATGGGCCCAAGTAAGGTTTGAGTGGTTGGATGTGTAAACCAGAAGTGGTGTTCAGCTGGTTCGGATCGGTTTGCCCAAAGCTGTGCACACGATCAAAGTGCATGCACGGAAGGCTGAGCATTTGTGAACCAGTAGGGAAAGTAAGTGAATACGACCCCTGGTGAACCCCCCAAATATTCTCACACTGTCCCCATCCTTCTCCAATGTTCCACATCCTGAATCATCTCTGGTGGCCTCTTAGTGTTTGTTCAGGCAACATTCAACCTTCCTGGTCTTTAATTCCAGCCACCTTCCCTTAACCTTGGACTTCACTGTTTGTCCTATCAAAACAGTCTTATTATTCTCAAAAGCTTAGTTTCCCTTTGCAATATCCTCCAGCATGGTTTAGAAACAGATTTTGTTTCTTGGCTGTCTTTGAAATGTAACTTCAAATGAACTTTCCATGGCTCCTTTTTTGTTCTTTGGGGCATCATCTTTTGCCAAAACACTGGTATGGAGATATATGAGATATATGCTTGAACCTCAATTTGCTAGTTTGTTGGGGTTGAGATATTCCTTTTCTTTTCTTTTTTTTACTTTTAGAGTTTTCTATGTTCAAACTAAGTGCCCTGGATATTTATCTTCACTGAGTTCATTACGAGGTAGGCTCTTGAAGATCAGCAGGCATTGTCAGGCTCAACGGAATTATGATCTTACATTGGAAGGCAATTAACATTGTCATTTCCTAGTTCCCGGGTGTTAATATTTTGCTCTGTCTAATAACACCGCAGCTCAGAATTTAAACAAACTAAGATAACATTCTCCTTCTCTGCATGCTAATACATACATAATGCATACTAATCCAGATGATGATGCTCTCTTTGCTATAAGCCTGATTCCACTCATCCTTTCAGATGGCTGTCATAACAGGGGAAAATCATCTTATTTCTTTCCCAATGAATTTTATTTATGCTAAGAGTGATGCATATCTTAGGGGAGGATCTTACACCATCAGAAATAGGTCCCTTATTGTTGCTACAGTCTTGTGGATGAAATTTATTTCAATCCAGCAATATAATCGTCATCATCCAGCATGAAATGGAGTCAGGGAAACCTTATTTCCTAGCAAGCACCATTCTTCAAAGACCAGTCTGGTCCAAGATAAGCCACATGGCCAACTCTCCCTCTATAATTTCTCTTTCCATTATTGGCTAAAGAGCCAAAAAAAGTTGAGTTGTTTCAGTTTGTATACAGATAATCCTCTTCTTAAAACTTTTTTCAGTGCTGTGGTAACTTCAAATAATCATTAAACCAATGATTGTAAGACAAGGATTGTATGTAATCCTGAGCCTGAGGGAGGGGTCAAATATGTCATCAGTTTGGAGTTCCTTTGCATCCACAAAAGATCTAAGTCCAGCCCACCTTGAATTATGTTGACTCTTATCTACCATTAATTCACCTTGACCATTGGTACTTCAGATTCTTGTTTACAGATAGGATGGAATAAACTTGCACTTATCTGAATAACCTTGGTTCCTGATTTCTTGCACCTAACAGTACCTCTATTTATTTATACAAATTCAGTTGTCAGTGAAAGATTCTTGAAAGAAGGGAATCTCCACTCATCTCTTGAGGTCTTATGCCACACAAGAGAGCTACAGGATGTTGATTGATATATATTTGAAAGCATTGGTCTTCATAACAATGGGACCAGGGAAATCTGCCAAGGGCCCCAACATCTACAGCTGCAACATCTACAGCTCCTAAAATATCATATTTTATTTCTTTCAGCTTTCTATTTTTATGCTTCCTTTACAACAGCCAACATTGGAACCCCATACTGGTCCCCTAATTTAATGGCTTTTAATTATGCTTGGATTCCAGCTGGAATTCTGAGTAATGTAATCATCACATGCCCGGAAGGCAGGAGAGTGAAGAAACATGAATTTGATGAAATGGATTGCTTTAATATTTCTTATAGCAATGCGGAGAGTTAAAACCATTTGGAGGTAAGTCTTCAGATAGCTCTTGTCATGGATTTATAGCTAAACATTTGTTTTTAGTGTATGAATCTAGAGAACCATAAACACATAAGTAAAGAGATAAATGGTCTAGCTATTTCAGAGTGCAATTACCTTTTAGAGTTGGATATAGATTACTAAATAAAAAGACCAACACAAATGATGAACTCTACACTTAATTTGAAAAAAAAAATCCAAAGTGCTGAAGTAGTAATCAAAACTGGAATGCATTATATCATATGTACCATCAAATTTCAGATCAAGTTAACCCAACTAAGATAAATAAAGGTAAAGGTTCCCCTCACACATATGTGCTAGTCGTTCCCGACTCTAGGGGGCGGTACTCATCTCTGTTTCAAAGCCAAAGAGCCAGCGCTTTCTGAAGACATCTCCATGGTCATGTGGCTGGCATGACTCAACGCCAAAGGTGCACAGACCGCTGTTACCTTCCCACCAAAGGTGGTCCCTATTTTTCTACTTGCATTTTTACATGTTTTCAAATTGCTAAATTGGCAGAAACTAGGACAAGTAATGGGAGCTCACTCTGTTAGGTGGCACTAGGGATTCGAACTGCCAAACTGCCGACCTTTCTGATCGACTGGCTCAGCATCTTAGCCACTGAGCCACCCTGTCCCTTTTTATTATTAAAATTATTTTGTAATAATAAGAGCAATACAATTGGGCTGCATACTGAATGATGGAAAAGGCCATTTGTTTTAATTAAATTAGAGTACCAGTAGCACTGCTGAACTTAAACGGGTATGGATTGGAGTTTATTCCTTCGATTGGCAGTAATTGGCAGTTCCTAGAAGAGAAGAAGGATCTTGAACCTAAAAGGCTCCCAGAATTAAACCAAACATTAAATGCATGGATTCCCACCAAACCATCTGCTATTTGCAGCCAGACAAGCCACCTGCTTCTTTCAATGGAAAATGTTCAGCCCTGGAGTAGAGAGGAAACATTGTCTGTTCCATCATGTATTTCTCTACGTTCTTCCTGGTCTGCACCTAACTAAATTGCAATATTGGGTTGGTCAGTACTTGTTATTCAAAGAGGCAAAGCAGCAACAGAATGTGTGGATGCTCCGATAACCCTTTTCTGCAACTCTTAAAAGCAACTGCATCTTCTCCTTGTATTGCAGAGGCAGAAAGTTTGGTGCAAGGCGTCAGTTTTACAGCCATACTCTCCTCTGCTCCAAAGCACCTTCCCCCGACAAATCCAAAGTGAATATGCAGCCTTATAAAAGAAGCAATATTAGGCTACACTCACAGCCTGGTGGAGGGTAGCAGAATGATGCTAGGTCCTCCACAGTCCCTTCCAGTCCTATGATTTTCTGATCATTTTGTACAACATCATTAGTAAAGGCACCCCCCCCCCAGTTTTAGCCCATCACCCACAGTTTGGAAAGGAGGGAGTGTTAATCTGTTTATTACATCAATTTCTATACTCTACATCCTGTTGTCAAGCTTTTAGAGAGTGTTACAATCTTAATAGCAATAGCACTTAGATTTATATTCTGCTTCACAGTGCTTTTACAGCCCTCTCTGAGTGGCTTACAGAGTCAGCCTCTTGCCCCCAACAATCTGGGTCCTCATTTTACCCACCTCAGAAGGATGGAATGCTGAGTCAACCTTGAGCCAGGCAGAATCGAACTTCTGGCAGTGGGCAGAGTTAGCCTGCAATATTGCATTTTAACCACTGTTAAAATGGGAAGGAGAAAGGGAATAAGAGGAAGGGAGGGAGGGAGGAAGGAAGGGAGAGAGGGAGGGCGGGAGAGAGGGAGGGAGGGGAGGGAGGGTGAGAGGAAGGGAGGGAGGAAGGAAGGAATAGCAATATCACTTACATACTGCTTCACAGTGCTTTTACAGCCCTCTCTAAGCGGTTTACAGAATCAGCCTCTTGCCCCAAACCCCAATCTTGGTCCTCATTTTACCCACCTCGAAGGGATGGAAGGCTGAGCTGGATAACATATCCTTAATCAAAATGTAAGATCTACAATACAATTTGACTAAACAGTTTTAGTTACTCCCAACTCCCATGCCACAAAAGAAGAAAAAGGAAAACATTCAAACAACATATCATGTTTTAAGCATTCTGACAGAGTTTGCACCTTCAGAGCTAGTTCACTTAACCACCAATTGCTTAGTGACTATTCAATGTTATGATAGACTCCCCTCAAAGTACTTACAACCTGCTTTTGAAATTCCAACTGTCCCCCATGATTATGTAGTTGCATTTGGGGCACTTGGCAACCAGTTCGCACTTATGGCTGTTTGCAGTGTCCTGCAAATTTTGGGTGTTTTTTTTTTAAACTGTTTCTGACATTTATATCTGGCTTCTAGCAAAAAACAAAACAAAACACCCTATCCATTAGATAAAACAGATTCGCTTAGCAACCATCATGTTTGCTTAATCAGCACAATAAAAGTCATAAAATTGGATGCAACCCATGTGATAACTCACAATGACTAAAAAGTGTAATTCCAGATTCAATTATGGTCATGAGTCAAGGAGTACCTGTAACCTGTTGATTCTCTCTCACTGTGCAAGAAAATGGAAAGGAAGCAGAAGTGCTTGAGCCTCGCGCCTACCGTGTTTCCCTGAAAATAAGACGGAGTCTAATTTTCTTTTGACCACCAAAATAAGCACTTGGCTTTATTTTCAGGGAGGCCTTATTATTTTTAATGTGCAGGAGACAGCAATCATGGTCACCTCTTGGCTGCTGCTGTGTTGCAATGTTTTTGGGGAGGGCTTATTTTTGGGGAGGGCTTATTGTATGTGCTCAAAAGCCCAATTGGGTTTATTATCTGAGGAGGGCTTATTTTCAAGAAAACAGGAAAGTTGTGGAAAGTCATGCCCAATGCATTTTTACTTGAACATCTTTCTTTTCTGTGAACTGTTTCATTCTGGGTGGGTTTTAGGAGCTCCTTTAACCCTCTGAACTAAACATTTTAGGCTCCCTGGAGATTGCAGCAAATAAAAAAAAACATGTTGTTGTTCTATTAAACAAAGTTAACAACTAAACAAAATCTTCTCAGTAAATATGTAGAGAATTGGACTTCAGAACACAAGGAATATATTTTAATTGAGCCTAATCATTCCGTTGTTTTGCAGAGAATTAGTTCTGTTTTTATTGCCTGTTGGACATAATGAGCTTTATATTTCCCTTTTCTTTTAAGCTAGCACAGAACCAGACTGTTTATAAAACTAGTTGATTTTTTTCTCTTATTATTATTCAGAAATCTGCAATTTAAGCTTATCTTACATTACTAAAAATAGTTCCATTTTAAGCTCAAAAAGTCCTTTCTTTCCTTCCTTCCTAATTATACTGAATCATTGTTGCACAATAAAACAAATGAACAATATTGGCAAACAAGGCTGTTTCCAACCTGTCCTTGTGCAAACACATACTTCTGTACTGTAAATTATCTCTTTATATCCCCAGAAGGGAACAAAAATATTCTATTCACACACACATACACACACAGATACATATTTTTGTCTATGTACCAAATCAAGCAGTATCATTTCACTATTGTTATCAAAAACTCTAAATTGCCACAAGACAAAGCCAATGTGCCCATTATTGCAACACAGAATTGAATCATCAATGAAATAAGCTCTTTAACCAATAGTAAAGTCCTTATTACTGCTAGAACAAACTGATTTCCTTACACCCAGTTGAAAGTGTATATGTTTCTAAAAAAACTAATCAAGGAGAGAACCAACATAGACATAAAGTGAAATTTTCTGACAGTGAGAACAATTAATCAGTTGGAATGGCTTGCCTCCAGAAGTTGTTCCAACACTGGGGGTATTTAAAAAGAGACTGTACAACAGTTTGTTTGAAATAGTATAAGGTCTCCTACTTGAACAAGGATTGGACTAGAACACTAGAATAACACCGTTATTCTGTAATTCTGTAAAGAATATACAACACCCTTGTTCATCATAATCAAAGTCAACAAACCAGGACAAGTTTCATCAATCTTCTTCCCTGCAACTCCCATAAACTACCACACAGCATGGTGAAATTATTTGTGAAGACCACTGTAGAACAGCCATCAACTTTCTATTTTGGTGTATTTAAATAAGAACTCTTTTTCTAATGAAGTTTCATATATCAGCCGCCCAGGAGCTAAAACAGAGCCAAATATGCCATCCAAGATGCAACAAAAATGGAAAGGACTCTTTCACACTCATATTTTATACCAGCAGTTTAACACTGACTTAAATTAAGTCAACACATTCCATATTTTAATTATGCATTGACTGTCCAAAAATTGCAACTCTTCATAAATCTGTGTTTTATAGGGTAGATCAGACATGTTCAAATATTTTCTTTAAAAAAGAAAAGAAAAGCTTATGGCTTAGGAATGTGGGAACCAATTTGAATTCCTACATCAAGTCTACCAGATTTGTGTGCAACACACGTTTCCATGGTCTAAATAGCAGCAAAAATTCTCTCTCGCTCTTGCTGCTATTTCGAAGCCAGTTGTATTTCACTAGTTCAAATCAGGATGTTTTCCTCAATTGAGCAGGAAGGTTGCAAATCGTGATCGTCTGACTGTAGGATGTTGCAACCATCCTAAAAGCAAGAATTGTGATTACGTGACTTGGGTGGTGGTGCAACAATCATAATTTTAAGGATGGATCATGAGTCACTTTTTCTGAGTCTACTGTAACTTAGAACCATTGTTAAATGAATGATTATAAGTTGAGGATTACTAAACCAGGTAGTGGTGAACTGGAGCAAGCTTGCACTGGCTCACAAGTGCTGATTGTTAAATTTTCTGGAATTTTGCAAGCTGGTTGAGAGCAGAGCAGAGCCAACGCCCAGGGCACTGAACAGCTCTTCCATGGCGAGCTGCCTAGTGGGACAGTAGCAATGGAGCTTGCAGAGATAGTACTTAACTATTTGTTAGTACACCACTGGTACTTGGGAAAAAACAGCAGTTACATTTCTTATCAGGCATTAGTTTTTCAACACTAAATTGCAACAGATTATTGAATAAACAACATTCTGTCTCATTGCTACATTTAACCAAGATCTTTCAGATGGTCCAGCCTTCTCTAACCAAACCCTGTAGACACACTGAGGTAACAACTCACAAGGTCTTAGCCCATGAACCAAAACCGAGGAAGAATTAGCAGGAGATGCAGAAAAATGATGTCTCTACTATATCAGAACTTGATATAGGTCGTCCAAGAAACAGAAACAGGGAAAATAACAAGTTGTGTATAACAAGAATCTTGCAATTGTGGCTCATAGAAAATTAAACTTTTGAAGCAATCATCAAAGAGATAATGAAAAAGAAGCACATAAATAAAGGCAGACTGAGGTTTTCTTCCTGAATCCTGCATTGCATGCAATATGAGAACCCTGCCAATCAATGCAAACAGTTTATTAATATTTTACTGAAAAATGTTCTGATAAATCAAACTTCGGCTATCTTGATAAGATGTTGCTAAGCAACTTGCAGGATGGGTGAAAATTAGTTTTCACAGCAACCTTTCAGTCAAGGGAAATCAGAAAAGTTTGTCCATTCAAAAGCTATTTTTCACCCAACGCTTACACACAAAAAACCCCAATGCTCCAAAATGTATATTTCGTCTACCTTCTTCAAATAAAAGCAAAAGATATTCAGAAAAAAGGAGATGCAGAAAAAAGAAGAAAAACTCTTTTGAAACGAAATATGGTACTTACCATAATCACTGTCATAGAAGACTATAAATTTTTGCCATCTCAGTTCGGTGACGAGTTTCAGCATCACGTCGTTGAGTCGCACAGGTGGCCGGGCTGCTAAGGTGTACTCCTCTTCCTCTGGGCTAGGATTCAGGTGGCATGCCGTCCGTGGAGAACCTCCTGTGTTGCGTTGAACAAACAGGTGAGGGATGTGCATGGCATCTGTCAAAGACTGCAAGGCATTGGCGGAGGCACAACCAGTAGAAGTCACTAAGGCTAAAATCCCCAGGGTCATCAGGTCACAGGCTGGAAGAGAAGAAGGAAAGGAAGAGGACCGTCAGTTGAGGTGCAAAATGTAGACATTGTTAGTCAGGTCACATCAAGCAACAAGGTGAACATAGTGAGGCTTAGTATTATTCTGACCAGACTTTCCCAGCAGCATGAAGTCGAGTCCGAGTCCTGATAAACCCCTTTTATTTAATTTACAGTGAATTCCTCTCCAGCAAAGTCCTGGCCCACAGTCTTTCAAAAGATTTCACAACTACAGACCTTTATCAGGCTTGGAGAGTAGCCAGGCCGATATCTTTCAGATGCCGCAATACTTGGCAAGAATGCAGGAATGAACTAATTGTCTCCTGCAAACACCCCGCCCCTTTCACACCTCTTTTATTCCCTGTGGGAGGGGCCATTCCCCATCCATCTTTGGCCTTACTCCCAAGTCAATCCCTGTGATTTGGCTGTTCGTTTCATCTGGCAACTCTGCATATGCACACACTGGGAACAGGCTCCAGCTGTTCCTCTGCCTCACTGATGTCTGACTCTGAAGGCAGCTGATAAATGTCAGACAGCCCTGGCCCCCTCTCTGCCTCCAACTCAGAGCCCTCATTAGAGCCTTCCCCAGAATCCAGGACTGGCCCATGTTCCTCCCCAACCTCCTCACTGTCTGAATCTGCTGCCAGCTCTGCTGGCTGCTGGTGGGCCACAACAAGTGTGGTGGAATGTGGTCTGGATACCCAAAGAAAGAGGCTGCATTCCCAATGATCAAGCGACAGCAAAGCTGAGATATTTGGTTGGGAGGAAGAGAGTTAAGGGGGCTCCTCCCTAGAATTTCTCAGAGTGTATCTTTAAAAGTGCAAATAGTTGCTTAATTTGGCAAGGTTTTTGTCTTGTGTGAAGAACCATAAAGGATGCTACTTAGAAGTTACGCTGTGAATCTTTCTTAGCCTTTGGAGCATGACATCTAAAAGGGTATGTGGTTTGGCAGATTGACAGAGTTGGAAGGGACCTTATAGGTCATCTAGTCCAACCCTCCGCTCAAGCAGGAGACCCTACACCATTTCTGACAAATGGCAGTCCGATCTCTTCTTGAAAGCCTCCAGTGATGAAGCTCCCATAACTTCTGAAGGCAACGTCTTTTCCATTGGTTCATTGTTCTCACTGTCAGAAAGTTCCTCCTTATTTCTAGATTGAATCTCTCCTTGGTCAGTTTTCATCCATTATTCTTTGTCTGAGATTCAGGTGCTTTGGAAAAATAGCTTGGCCACCTCCTCTCTGTGGCAGCCCCTCAAATACTGGAAGACTGCTATCATGTATTCTTTGGTCCTTCTCTTCACTAGACTAGCCATGCCCAGTTCCATATGTTTTAGTCTCCAGTCCCCTAATGATCCTGGTTGCTCTTCTCTGCACTCTTTCTAGAGTTTCAACATTTTTTTAATAGTGTGGTGACCAAAACTGGATGCAGTACTCTAGATGTTGTCTTACTAGGGCTTTATAGAGTGGTGTTGCTTAGAGCTGAAGCAAGTTCTGCATATAGCCTCTTGTTCAGAAATGCAATATATGGTGTTTCATATTAAGCAATCAGAGTTTTAAATTACTTAACTCATGGTTTCTAGTCAGATGCCTTAACCATTAATCCTATGTTACTATTGGTGAACTATCCAGTGCTGGTTGAAGTCTGGCAGTGTCCAAATTGAATTAAACTTACAATTTACTATTAAACAATACTAATTGGAGGCCATGCATGCCATCACATTTAAGCCTAAAATGTTATAAAGTGTACCATGAAGTCCACCAGTTAAGTTATGACAGCTTGACAATTCCCCAGAGGATATGAATAAACCATCATTTAAAGCCAGAAAAATTGAAAGCAATTAATCATACTAGCTAATTTAAATATTGGTCTTGAATGTATATTGGTGCAAATGTGTTTTATCTCATGAGATTCTTCCTTTGTCAAACTTTGTCAGAAGCAATATTGAGCTGGAAGATATCCGAAGCATGGAAAGTTAGAATCTGGAGCTGCTAAATGCCAACCAAGATTATGACCAACCCTTTCATTTTTCCCTTTGTTCAGAAGAATAAATTCTACTAAGAATATTACAATTCAAACCAAAGTTTTCACATTCATACATTTCCCTCATTTTTCTTCAGAGAGGGTTAGATTGTGTAGCAAAAAGAAATAAAAACCTTTTTCCAGCCTCACAGGCCGCTTTCAAAAAAAGTAAAGGGAGCTATTCCTTCTCTAAAATATCAAAGCAGTTATTATATTTAATACCGGGTGGCATGGAAGAATAATTCTTAAATAATGTACATAAAAAGACTTCTAGGAAACCTGACATTATAAATTAATATCACAAGACTTTGTGAAGTATTATTTGTTATTGTTAATGAATCATTAATGTTTTAAGATGTTAGTGGATAAAATATTTGGAGGCCAATTAATAATGCAGTTCAGGATATTTAAAGACATTGTGTTGTCTTTCAGCAGCTGGAGGGAACATAAACATTAATCTCTTTACATTTTAGATTTGATATTTATTTTGTTGTATGCCTCCCAGAATCATAACTTGTAAGATTGGGGGGGGGGGTGTTATATAAATTAGATAAATACATAAAGTTAGCAAAAGTTTTTCACTGCATCTCATTGAAGCCTAACCAGAGATAATCAGAGACCCGAATAATAGAATAGAATAGAATAGAATAGAATAGAATAGAATTCTTTATTGGCCAAGTGTGTTTGGACACACAAGGAATTTGTCTTTGGTGCAGATGCTCTCAGTGTACATAAAGAAAATTAAAATAGAATACATTCATCAAGAATCATAAGATACAACACTTAATGATAGTCATAGGTTACTAATAAGCAAGGAAATCATACTAGGAAACAAACAAAACAATATAAATTTTAAAGATACAAGCAACATGGTTATAGTCATAAGTGGAAAGAGATAGGTACTAGGAAAGATACAAAAAAGCACAACAAAGGATGTTTTTTCTGCGCCAATTCCAAAAGTGCAAACTGCACAGAGAGCTGCTGATACAGTTCTTCTACAACTGTATCAGCAGCTATAGCCTCTATAACTGTCCGATTTGGCTCTGCAACCCAACAAGACAGACACAGACTTCAACAGAGAATCAGAACTGCAGAAAAAACAATTGCTACCAATCTGCCTTCCATTGAGGACCTGTATACTGCATGAGTCAAAAAGAAGGCTGTGAAAATATCTACATAAACCTCACACCTTGGACATAAATTATTTCAACTTCTACCCTCAAAACAACACTATAGGGCACTGCACACCAAGACTACTAGACACAAGAACAGTTTTTTCCCGAATGCCATCACTCTGCTAAACAAATAATTCCCTCAACACTGTCAAATTATCTACTAAGACTGTATTATTCCTCTCTACCTTCCTAGTAATTATTTCTTTAGTCAAATTTATATTTAACCAAGCTAAATAACACCACATTGATATTTGAGGTATAAAAAATGCTCAGCAAAAATATTAATCTTGGGTCCACCCAGACGTGATTTTTTTTTAATTATTCAGTACATTTGTGCAAGGAAGGAAGAAAATCCCTTGATGGTCCTTCTCACATGTTCATCAGCTACATTATTTAAATTTACTGATTTTTAAAAAAAATACATATAGAGAGATGTTCTTCCCCTTTTCAAGAAGATACCTCTAGCCTGCATCATGAAAACATTACATTGTCAGACAGGAAACTGAGGGTTAGGAACAAAAGTTGTGATGTACCACTTGGTGGAAAAAGGTTAAAGCAGTGGTGGGATTCAGCCAGCCCACACCTATTCGGGAGAACTGGTTATTAACTTTATGAGCAGCTCTGAGAACTGGTTGTTGGAAGAAAACTCCTTTTGGTTTTTTTCCATTTTTACAGGCCTAATCCTGTAAAGAAGGCAGGAAGGAAACATTCTGGTGTTGTTTCTAGCCTAATCTTTATTGCCCTGCTTACAGAAACTGCCTCTCTGGTTAACCCTTATTACATTGTAACAGCTAAGGCGAAGCGCTCATTGACGTGAGTGACTTAGAGTTGGCTATGCCCACAGGGTCACATGACCACTGGTCCACACCTACCCAGCTGGTCATTAGGGCAGAGAACCGGTTGTTAAATTATTTAAATCCCATCACTGGGTTAAAGTATTATGTAGCTAATAAATGTAATCAAATGTAATAAAAAATAAAAAATTAACTAGGATCAGAATGAACATTGATGGCTATTGTGCCCAATCAGATTTTTCTATTCATCAATGGTATTAAAAGAGTAGAGAGATAAAAACCTTTTTATATTTTCATTTTAGCAACCACAGTTTCCCTCCTGTATCAAGTAACGTAACGATTTTAAGGAGCTGTTGCCAGGTTAATATTCCCCACATAGGTGGCATTTGGCTCAGGGATCAGCTAAATAACAGTATTAGTAATAGTTCTTTTAAAAGAATGGTAACAGTTCTTTTAGCAGATCATGTTTCTCCTAAGTTACAACAAGCTTATAGCAGAAATAAATCTGGCATTTAACAAGTAGGCAATTTGAACTTAAAGCTCCAATTCCAATTTATAAAGGGTTAAAAATGAGATTTAGGAGTGGTGTAACAGTTTCTAGAAAGCCAAATAAAATAACTGATAGAGGAAAAAGTGAGTACAATTGATCTGGAAATAACCCCTTCTTGGAAAATATATAAGAGAAAATCTCTGGATCTTGCTGTGGATTTGCTCCCCTTAAAAATCACTTGATTTCTCCATAGAATTCTTTGTGTTTCTGCTTTTCCCTCAGTCCTTGCCTCTTAATTCCTGAAGTTACAATCCTCAAAGCCTTTTAGCAAAGCAGCAAATTTGCTGGGAAACTGAAGGAAAATAATTCATTGCCTTCAAACAGGTAAACCAATGAGCCTGTATTTTATCAAACATGGACTGCATATGTCACACCTATTTGCGAATGTATGCAAATGTTTAGGCGTCTCTCAGCCTTCCACCCCAGCCCCCAGGTAGACCTGAATGATTAACATAGAAAAAGTAGAACTCTCTTTTATTGAGATGGACTCAGGGGTGGGCTTCAAAAATTGTAGATAGGGGTTGTCTGCCCAGTTGCTGGGTGGGCGTGGCCATGTTGACATGGCTTAGTCAGCCTCCTGTATTATGGGAGGAGGGGGGCGTTTTTGCCCTCCCGAGGCTCCGGAGGCTTTCTTCGAGGGTGGGAGGGTGAAAGCCTTCTCCTCAGGCTCTGGAGGCCAGAATTGCCCCCAAACCTCTGGTAGGCCCATTTTTCACACTCTCCGAGCCTGCACGTGCACTTACCTACATCCAAAATGGGCCACGTGGGGACTCCTGGGAGGGGTGGGCAGGGCCAGCCAGGAGTAGAATTTAGGGGTTCTCCAAATTGCATAGAATCTTAGCTAGAAGTTCTCCTGAACCCCTGTGAACTCCCAACAGCCTACCCTTGGATGGACTACTGTATATTAACAATGCCTTGCAAGCTTGGTTGTGCTTTATTTTTTTTTCTCCTTCTATCCTCGTGGATGTATTTGCCTGAATCCAAATCTTATCTTCTTCCCAGGACTTAAAGAAGTGTCATGTGAAGTGTCAGTACCACTTTATAATGCCTTGGTAAGACTACACTTGGAACACTGCATGCAGTTTTGGTCACAATATAAAGACAATGTTGAGACTTTAGAGTGCAGAGAAGGGCAAGAATAATGATTAAGGGCCTGAAGGCTAAAATAAATGAAGAATGGTTGCAGGAATTGCATATGTCTAGTCTAGTGGAAAGAAGAACTAGGGATGAACATGATAATAGTATTCCCATATTTGAGGAGCTGCCGCAAAGAAGAGGGGATCAACCTGTTCTCCAAAGCACCAGAAGGCAAAACAAGAAGCAATGGATGAAAGCTAATCAAGGAGAAGCAACCTAGAACTAAGAAGGGATTTCCTGACAGAGAAAACAAATAACGCTCGCCTTCTGAAGTTGTGGGTGCTCATGTGGGTAGTTTTTAAGAACAGATTAGACAACCACTTGTCTGAAATGATATAGGTTCTCCTGCTTGAGCAAGGGGTTGGATTAGAAGATTTGAATAGATTACTTATTACTTTAGCTTTTCTATCCACCTAGCTGAGAAAGACAGAACCATTAGTAAAAATACCCTGTTTCCCTGAAAATAAGACCTCCCCGGATAATAAGCCCAATCAGGCTTTTGAGCGCATGTACTAAAATAAGCCCTTCCTGAAAATATTGTAACACAGCAGCAGCCATGAAATAACCAAGCTTGCCACCTCCTGCACCTCAAAAATAATAAGACCTCCCCCCAAAATAAGGCCAAGTGCTTATTTCGGGGATCAAAAGAAAATAACACTCTGTCTTATTTTCAGAGAAACATGGTACTACCGGTTCACCAGAACCAGTAGTAAAAAAAATGCTATTCGGTGAACTGTTATTTCTGATGATCAGCTGTGATGCACGATTTATATTAGCAAGAAAACAGGATTTTCTGCTTTTGAGCTAATCTGAATCACGTGGCACAATGGATTCCCCCCCTCGCTGTTTGCTTACCTTTGCAGGCTTGCCTCCACCCACTCATCTGGATGTTATCACATCTGTTTTTACACTCTGTGCATGCACGCTCACATTGGTACCAAACCAGTAGCAAAAGTAAATTGATTTCACCCCTGTTCTAGATCATCTTCCTGAACCAGGAAAGTTTTTTCCTGTGTCTTTGTGAATAGAGGTTTAGATTCCAAAGAGGTTATGAAGAAGATAAATCACTAGAATGCATGCCTTCTGGTTTATGTTGGTTAAAATAGTTTATCCATAATTCAGGACATGAGTATTTAAGACTGCAATCCATCATACATTCATTTTCTAGGTAATGAATATATTAAGGTTGAGTAAATATGCATAGGATTATATTTCATGTCTCTTTTCTAAACATATTTACATGAAATTAAAACCCACTAAAACCAATGCAGAGGATTATTAGATCAGGTTGCAGGTTTCTTTGGAAACATTGAAAGAATGTTGTGCTAATGTGTGCAGGGTTTGGGCTAAATTGCTAATTAAAAAAAAAACTTTTAGTAAATTTATTTCAATGAACTAAAGTCACTTCTGAAAATCTTAAAAGATATTCATGTATTATAGGATTTGGCCCTTGGAAATTTCCCAGCGGGAATTAAATTTGCTGGATTTGGATGGACCGTGTGGTTCTTTCAGGCAGTTTCATCATGCCGTGTTCATAGGGTAGCAATGATTAGCAGAAATGCCTCTGAGGAATATACCCAACGTAGTTAATTCAGAACTCAGAAATTAAACAAAAAAGCTGGAGAAATAATCAAAATGGGAAGGTAGATTTGAGAGGAACAAGAATACAACTTTCACTTCAACTGCATCTGAATTGAAGGGAACTTCTATGGAGTTCTGAACCAAATAAGACTGTATATCAGGGATATCAGGGATAACTGAAACCTGTCACTTATTCTCAGTATGTGTGTTTGTGCATAATATACAAACACCTGGCATGTGAAGAACATCAGAATCCAACACAGCAAGATGCCGTTTCCTAACACAAGCCCTTTATTAGGACTCTGTGACTGACTGAGCTGAAGCTCTGCCAAGGTTTACACAACTGAACAAGACCAAGGAAATCCAAGCTACACAGATTTCGGTAAGATTCATCTTTAAGGCTCATGTATGCTAAATAGAGACCATTGGAAACTGCAAGAGTAATTTTCCCAGCCTCTTCTTGAGAGTTCCTTAAGTCAGAGTCCCTCTAGTACCCTAAGATGTGTCTTCCCAGATTTCCTCCTACTTTGGCTGAGTTGCTTTTTTCAAGATATTGCATCAAACTGACAGGCCCACTGCTATCTGCTCTGTTTCTTCCCAGCCTCCCAATAACTCACATTCAAGACTGGCCACCAACATTTCCTAAATCCCTTCTTTCCCTGTGCACAACCACCTCTTAACCTCAGTTGTCTTTTCGAACATAGATGGGATGTCCCATCTTACAGGTTTACTCTTCCTTCAAACTTCATTCCAGTCTATCTCACAGTGATACAGTAGGTGTACGTTCAGGAAAGAGCTAGCAGGAGTTAAATTCCCCAATAAGACATGGGGAAGATTTTATGATTGGCTAGAAAAAGAAATATAGAAAAGAAAGTAAGGGGAAGATACAGAACCCAGATGACACACTATTAAATGGAAAAAGGAGGGGGAGAGGGGGGAAAAAGAAAAGAAAGTACTAATATACAAGTATATATTCAAGAGTGAGATATAAAGGGGAAAAAACATAGTTAGGATAGATTAATGAAGGAAAGGGAATAAGAAAAGATACCATCCCAAGAAAACATAGAATGATATTTGAAAGAGACACCAATAAAAACAGAAAAAGAAAGGAAGAGAGGAGGAGAGGAGGAGAGGAAGAGGAGGCAAAGAAGAAAGAGGTAAGGAGAGGAGGGTGGAAGGGAGAGAAAGAGAAGGAGAGAGGGTAGGAAGAGGAAGAGTAGGAGTAGGGGAGAGGTAAGGGAAAAAGGAAGGGAAAGGAAAGGAGGAAGGAAGTAGAGAAGGAAGGGAGGGAAAAAGAAAGGGAAAATAGTGTTACAATAGGAGGAAGGGATGGTAAATAAAGCACCCCAAACTGTATATTATAACCTTTTAAATTGAATAACAAATGTATAAGAATGACAAATGTAAGGAAGAATGATAACTATGTGAATGTATACCTATAATTGTATGTAAGAGAATAAAAAATAAACAACTTCCCCCCCCCCCAAAAAAAAGATTTCATTCCAGTCTATCTCACAGCGATACAGTGGATGTACGTGCTGCTGCTTTGTAGGCCGGGGAGGGGGGGGGAATCTAAGATTGGATCGTGATTATTGTATCTGTCAGGGTGTTGAGGTTTTAGCTGCTGCCCAAGGAGACTGAGGTCAAAAATCTATCCAATGTTCAGGAAAAAGCTAGCAGGAAGAAGTTAAATTCTCCAATAAACTACATTGTTTTCAAATGAATGTACAAGGAAGCCTCATTAAGGAAGAAGATCAGCTACTGAAGAATCTACCAATCCACTCACAACATTTAAATTTCAAATGATCTAAGCCACAGAGCTCACTGTAACAGCATTGCCAAAAAGGCATTAAGAGTTGAAAACCTAATTTTGCGAAGCTTTTTCTCCCATAACATTGTACTGTTAACTAAGGCATACATAACCTTTGCCAGACCAATCCTTGAATACAGCTTGTCTGCCTAGAATCCACACTGAATATCGGATATTAATACAATTGAACGGGCCCAGAGGTATTTCAGGAGAAGAGTACTCCACTCCTCTGCTCACAATAGAATTCCTTATGCCACCAGGCTCGAAATTTTGGGCTTGGACAACCTGGAACTTTGCTGCCTACAGTCTGACGTAAGCACAGTACACAAAATTGTCTGCTACAACATCCTATCTGTCAACGACTACTTCAGCTTCAACCACAATAATACTTGGGCAAACAATAGAAACTCAAGGTAAACCGGTCCAAACTCGATTGCAGAAAATACGACTTCAGCAACAGTGTAGTCAATGCCTGGAATGCTCTACTTGACTCTGTTGTTACATCCTCAAACTCTCACAGCTTCAACCTGTCTATGTGGACCTCACCCCATTCCTAAGAAGTCCCGATATGTCATGTGACGATGCTGTGACTATGCCAGTTTGACACCCCTGCTCCTAGCCATGACTGAAGACTGTGGAGTTCAGTCTGCATGTTTATACAGTCCCCAGATTGCGGGAGATGGTTTAAACACTGCCCAATTTCATGTCCTCCAACTTATCTAAAAGATTTGATTTGATTTGATTTGATTTGATTTGATTTATTTGGTTTGTATGCCACCCTATTCCCGGAAGACTCAGGGCAGCTAACAATAAAAAGGGGAGGGGGTACAAAATAAAAATAGAAAACAGCAATTTAAAATTTAACAACAGTCGTAACCTTGAATGGGGCTGGATAATTCAACAGCCCCAGGCCTGCCGGAACAGCCAGGTCTTAGTTGTTTTGTGGAAGGCCGGAAGGGTAGTAAGGGTCCGGATTTCAACGGGGAGATTGTTCCATAGGGCCGGAGCAGCCACAGAGAAGGCCCTCCCCCGGGGGGTCGCCAGCCGACATTGGCCGGCAGATGGAATTCGGAGGAGGCCTAGTCTGTGGGATCTAATAGGTCTTTGGGAGGTGACTGGCAGGAGGCGGTCTCTCAAGTAACCAGGTCCGATACCATGTAGGGCTTTAAAAGTAACGACTAGCACCTTGAAGCGTGTCCAGAGACCAATGGGCAGCCAGTGCAGCTCGCGGAGGATAGGTGTAACGTATTGCTCACGCGGCTGCATTCTGGACAAGCTGAAGTCTTCGAACACTCTTCAAGGGCAGCCCCATGTAGAGCGCGTTACAGTAGTCCAGTCTTGAGGTGACGAGGGCGTGAGTGACTATCCAAAGGGCCTCCCGGTTCAGATAAGGTCACAATTGGTGCACCAGGAGAACCTGGGCTAAGGCCCCCCTGGTCACAGCCGACAGATGATGTTCTAAAGTCAGCTGCGGATACAGGAGGACTCCCAAATTGCGAGCCCTCTCTGAGGGGTGTATAATTTTACCCCCAAGGCTGAGAGATGGAATAGCTGGACCATCTTTGGGAGGGAGCATCAATAGCCACTCGGTCTTGTCGGGAGCGCAAGCTTGTTCGTTCCCATCCAGACCCTGACAGCCTCCAGGCGCTGGCACATCACTTCTACTGCTTCACTGAGTTGGCACAGGGCAGACAGATACAATTGTGTATCGTCCGCATATTGATGATATTTAATCCTGTGCCAGCGTATGATCTCACCCAGCGGCTTCATGTAGATGTTAAATAGGAGTGGGGACAGGACCGAACCCTGCGGCACCCCATAATTGAGGGGCCTAAAAGCATCTTAGGAGATTCATAGAAGAAGTTCTTCCCTGCCAAGATGCATCTAGATATAATCTATCATGTCTCAATATGTCATAATCCTTCCAAAATTAGGAATGGCTTTACTCACAAACACTTAGATCTGCCTTCTCCAAGGAAAGCCCTGCAGTTATTTGGAACTGCAGATTCAAACGTAGTTCCATCTTCATCTGAGACATTTCTTCACCAGCCAAAAACTCACATTAACAGCAGGGTCACATTTCAACAAGTTACCTTAGCATTTTTCACAGATTCTAGTACATATAGGCACATATGCACAATCCTTAACCACTTTTATAAACTGGGTGTGTGAAATATTTCATTTTTTTATATTCCAAGGAAGTTTCTCTTGAATGGGAACCTTGCTATCAAATGTTGCTTCAGGTAAAAAGTTAAGAGCTGATTTAATCCCTGTTTAAAAACCAAGAAGTGAGTGAGTTAAACAGAATTTCTCAGATAAAGAGCTCCAAAGGGACCAGCATATGGTGTTCCTCTAACAAAACCACCATATGGACAAAGAAAATATTCCAAATTTACTATTTGAAAAGACAGTTGAGTTTCCCTGGGGAACCAAGGATATCTTTGGTCCAACCCACAATGACCATGTGGCCAAGTCCTATAATGTAGAGTGACTTGAGGGACAGTTATTTCCTGTCAAATGCTACAGGAGGAATTTTATTTCATTTCCTTGCTTCTTCAAATTCCTGATTAAATCTGAATGCATGCTAAAATTCATTTTAGCACTTGTCAAAAAACATTAGCCTGGCCTGCACTATTTACCTGCACTTGACACTTAATTGCCACAGAAAAATGGTGTTCTCTATGCCATCTGTCAGCCCTTCCCATGTGACATTTCCATACCAAGCGGTGCTTGCAAGAGAACTTTGCAGCCACACAAGCTTTACAAACAATTGAAAAGCAATTTTGGAAATTTGGCTCAGAGCTCCACTTCATTTCACACCTTCTTACCTCAGTGACATTCATCCTTTATGCTCGAGCATAGATGGTTGGGCTTTCAAATGCAGAGTTCTGAAGTTCTCTGTCGCAGCTCTTGAAATGTTTAATCTTGTACAGGGAATGATAGTTTCAGACTTACACATAAGGGGGGAAAACATGTGTTGGATATTGGCCCAACATCGTGCTTAGATATGAAGTATTCATACTGAAAGGGACACGGTGGCTCAGTGGCCAAGAGACTGAGTTTGTCGATCAGAAAGGTCAGCAGTTTGGCGGTTTGAATCCCTAGTGCCACATAACGGAGTGAGCTCCCATTACTTGTCCCAGTTTCTGCCAACCAAACAGTTCAAAAGCATGTAAAAATGCAAGTAGAAAAATAGGGGCCACCTTTGTTGGGAAGGTAACAGCATTCTGTGCGCCTTTGGTGTTTAGTCATGCCAGCCACATGGCCACGGAGATGTCTTCAGGCAGCGCTGGCTCTTCAGCTTTGAAACGGAGATGAGCACCGCCCCCTAGAGTCCGGAACGACTAGCACATATGTGCAAGGGGAAACTTTACCTTTACCTTTACTCATACTGAGCAACCCATATGGTTTCATAAATCCTACCCTTCAGTGTGCCTTTTTCATTTCCCACTGAGATAAAACATAGCATCGTCTTTGTTAATATTACTCACAAATCCCTGGCCATTCTCCCAATGTACAATAATATGTCCCATATCTCTGATACCTGGCAGGGATGCTACATATCCTATTTTACTTTGTTAGGCTTAAATGACATGTTCCACCTTTCTCCCCAAGACACTCTTAATTGTCTCTATTTTTATTTTAAATCATGACTTGTTAAGTGACTTGTTAAAAATGGTGTTTCAGCTGCTCAAAATTCTGGTCTTTCTACATATATAGTAATATGTCCCCAATATGGTACCCATAATATAGTGCCTGAAGATGGTATTTTATTATCAGAGGCTACATATGATGTACTGTATATATCATCTTTAAGGAACATGGTGGCTCAGTAGCTAAGACATTGAGCTTGT
This sequence comes from Thamnophis sirtalis, assembly GCF_051295495.1. Taxonomy (NCBI): domain Eukaryota; kingdom Metazoa; phylum Chordata; class Lepidosauria; order Squamata; family Natricidae; genus Thamnophis; species Thamnophis sirtalis. The sequence continues at coordinate 21,727,785 of NW_028261395.1, forward strand.
CGATCAGAAAGGTCAGCAGTTTGATGGTTCGAATCCCTAGTGCCACGTAATGGAGTGAACTCCCATTACTTGTCCCAGCTTCTGCCAACCTAGCAATTTGAAAGCATGTAAAAATGCAAGTAGAAAAATAGGAACCACCTTTGGTGGGAAGGAAACAGCATTCCGTGAGCCTTTGGCGTTGAGTCATGCCGGCCACATGACCATGGAGACGTCTTCAGACAGCATTGACTCTTCGGCTTTGAAAGGGAGAAGAGCACCGCCCCCTAGAGTTGGGAATGACTAGCACATATGTGAGAGGAGAACCTTTACCTTATCATCCTTATGCATTGAAAAAATGGTCAGAATCCCACAATACTGCTATCTCTTGCAGAATTCGGGCCAGGAAAAGTTATTTGAGATTAGATGTGAACTCTCACTAAAATTTAATGATCTTATAGGATTTGGACCATTGTTTTTTATAATCAGCTTTGTTTATGTTGTGGGGAAAAGCACTTCTTTTTCAGTCTATCCATTGACTAGCTTGGTTGAGAGGAGAACATGAAGGTGACAGATGGCTAGAGACAGACAGACAGACAGGCAAATTACAAGAAGCATCATTACCAGAACTACACTACCAAAGCAAACATGTTGACTTGCCATCTTCATGTCATGAGCTTGGTCATAAGCCCCTCATGAAGTACATCCCTACATTTTTCTTTGGAGAAATTGTAAAAATACCAGAGTTTGTCCATAGTCCAGGCCTTGAAATTCAAACTGTTTCTCATGCCCATGTCTCTTCCATCCAGAAAGAAGCACTCCTTTACAATTAAGGTTGTAGCTTTGCTATTACTTTGGGGGGAGGGGAGTCAGAAAGGCGGTAATCTTGCAACAAGCAAAGGGAAAGTCAAAATGTCAAACACGTCTTGCAAAATTAAAAGGTAATGGAAAGAAAAACCTAAATGGCTGTTTCACTGGGTTTTTAAACATGTGAATAGAATGAGTAAGTCCCCTTAATCAACTAAGGAAAGGGAACAAGATTTGGTGAAATAGCATGGAAGCTTTCATTTCATTTACTGCGTTTGATTAATAAATGGCTCCTGTCCTCTGGCACTCCGAACACAATTTTTGAATGAGCTCACCTGCCAAGGGAGAGAGCTGCCATTGACATCTTGCGCTCAATGCAGTGGCGCCATCAAGTGCTAATGGGGCTGATGCAGAAGCTCAAAAGAGAGGTGCATCAAATCCAGACTAGTGATTCGAGAAGCAATATTGTCCATGGTGCTATGAAATTCCTTTATTAAACAGAAGGTAAACCCCAAAATGCAGAGATTACTGTTTCCCAAAGCAGCTAGGGAAACAAAAACATCAAAAGCTTCCTTCTCTGCTTACCAACACCTGGAACTTATAACACCCAGTGCATTACAGGGGCTTCTTCCATAATTCTCTTCTACGAGGCCATTCCTTCTACCTGGTTCTTGTTTTCTCCACCAATTTCACAGGTTAATTACAAGGTTCTGATAAGACAGGGTTTGAGTCTATGCCCTATTTTCAACCTAACATAAGATTAGATACAGCACATCTTCATGTCCTCCAAATTCCAGACCACAAAAACAAAAATAAATAAGAAAGAGAGATTGTATGGGTTGGAGATGAGGAACCAGCTCTCCTCCAGATGATCCCAAATGTCACTTGTCTCACCCCAAACAGTCAATGGTAAAAGACACTGGTAGTTGTAACGTAGCACTGTGGAAGGCCGCAAAGCTTTGAGACCCTTGAGAATTTAAAGGAAGCATAACTAAAAGGGAATGTGATTCCAAGACCAAGCCTAAAGCCCATGTCCATGTCTTTTGCAGCCAAATGATTAATGAGACAAAGTAGACCATCATTCTCCTAAACTGATTATGTCTAAAGAAGAGAAGAGAAGAGGGGGAAATGGCAACAGTAAAATGAAAAAAAAGAGAAGGGTTTAGTTTCAAGTCTAGTCTTGCGAAAAGGATGACCAAAGGTGACATGATAACAGTCTTCCGATATCTCAGGGGCTTCCACAAAGAAGAGGGAGTCAAGCTATTCTCCAAAGCACCAGAAAGCAAAACAAGAAGCAATGGATGGAGACTAATCAAGGAAAGAAGAAACTTAGAACTAAGAAGAAATTTCATGACAGTTAGAACAATTAATCAGTGGAACAACTTGCCTCCAGAAATTGTGGTGCTCCATCGCTGGAGGTTTTTAAGAAGAGACTAGACAGCCATTGGTATAGGGCAGTGATGGCAAACCATTTTGGCACCGAGTGCCCAAACAGGAATGTGCATGCATATGTGCGCATGTTGGAGTGCCAGAAACCTGAAGATCAGCATGTGTATGACTGGTTTTTGGCTGTTTTGGGGGGCTTTTTTTGCTTTAAAAATGGCCTGCTTTTGGGGGGCATTTTCATGCTGTTTTTCAGGCTATTTTTTGGGCCATTTTGTAGGCCATTTTCATTTGGGGCCATTTTTTGGTGCTCCGGGGGCCGTGAAAACAGTTGGCCAGTGCATTGGAAACCAGAAGAGCAGCTAGCAACAGCACGCGTGCCCACAGAGAGGGCTCTGTGTGCCACAGGTTCACCATCATGGGTCTAGGGTCTCCGGCTGGTAAAGGAGGTTGGACTAGAAGGCCACCAAGGTCCCTTCCAAGTCTGTCATTCTGTTATTCAACAGAATGTGGACCACATCTGAGGCCTTGGTTTGTTTTTTGGTGAGAGACTTGCGAAAGACTCTGGGAAAACCGAATGAATTGAATATGTACTTCAATAAATGCAACTCCAATCAGCTGCTGAGTGAGAGTGCTTCAAAGAGGCCCCCACTTTCATTAGCTCCCTATTATTGAGCCTCAGAAATTCCACTTACGCATTTCAAAACTGTTGTCAAGCCGGATAAAACTGAGCAAACCAAGGAAACAAGAATCACATGGATAACTTTAATGCTAGGCGGGGATAAACACAGAACCTTGAAAACTGTAAAATGAATTTTCCAGCCTTATCCAGGGTAAAATTGTTTTTTTTTTTTTCTTAAGAGCTACAACAAAAAATCCTTCTGAAAGCTTCTAACGTGTAAAAAAAATCTGCTCCTCTTGGCCAATAATGCCATTAATACATTTGTTTTCTAACACCATTTTTAAAGAAGTGCAATACTTAGAAGCTAAAAAATAAGGGCTTCTTCATCATTTAGATGGTGACCAATTTCAGTTTCAATTCCAACAGCAATTTGACAGGGCAGCTAATGATTTAAGAGAGGATTGGTTCTCTCTCACTGTATGACTTTAAGTGGAGGCTGATACTCAGACTGCGGACTTTGTTCTAATTTAGTTTTTTTCTGCAATGGACAGAATATTAAGCATGTCCCAAAGTATTGATTATACTTAATTACTACAAAATAAAGAATTCTATATACTGCGTAAATCTGCAGAGTGATATGTCAAGGCAAGCAACTTGGTACTTCATTGTTTGTGGCATCCTTCAAATTATCTGCAGTGTGAAACTGTCCAGGCTTCGATCAGACAGATGCTGATTAAGAAATGCCACACACACTCACACATGGTTTGGGGAACCTATAGATGTTTTGACACTTAATCAAAAATGCAATAATCTATTCAAGGCAGAAACAACTGAGTTAGGAGATCACAAGGAACAGTGCCAGGAAAAGAAACATAGAATCATGGAGCTGGAAGAGACCTTGGAAATCTTCTAATCCAACCCCTGCCCAAGGCAGGAGACACCTATACATTCTGGACAAATGTCTGTCCAATCTTTTCTTGCAAACCTCCAGAGATGGAGCACCCACAACTCCAAGAGTCAAGCAAAAAACTCTTTTTTCTACTGGTAGAACTAACACTTTAATGTCTAATTGCTGGAGCCTTCCTGATACTTGCTTAGTTCACTTGTCTATTTAGGATTCTCCTTAACCAGCTTTCTTTACCTGAGAATTGCCCTCAAGCATGGAGTTTTTTTGTCCTGTCCCCTTGAACTGGGCCATTCTGCCCATGAAAGGCAGACCTTAAGAAATCTACCTTACCAGCCTTCTAAGAGGAGAAGAGGCCTAGAAGATCCCTCAACCGTGTTAGACAGGTATTTGACTGTGTTCTTGAGGGGTCAGGCAGAATCAAGCATCAAATCTGTGGTAGCTTAGGAGAATCTTTTGAGGAACTATCAGGGATCCATAAAGCCAATTAAATCTGATGCCAAAGTTTTGTGTTTCTTCTTTTAAGTGCTGAGTTTGCATATTTAAAAGAAACCTGTTCTCCCTTCCATAAAAAAAACTAGAAAATCCACACCAATGTTCCCTCTCCACTGCCACCTCCCTCCCATCCATCACACATTTCCTTCTGCGGAGGCCGAATCTACCCCTGAGACGCTCCCACCTTTTATTCATGACCGCCTTTAAGTTGCTCGTGGTGATTGGCTGGGCCTGCCAAAAGATGGAACTGGCTTGGCAGCGCAGCCACTCCTTGACAAGCTTGAACAGAGTCCTGGGCCAGGGGTTGCTAGTGGTGGCGGCTGGGGAGGATTTTTACCTGCCGAGCCTGTCAATTCCTCTCAGTCCTGAATTGCATGGCATCATTTCAGCTTCATTGCTTGCCCCGGCTGGGCACTTTCGTTTTGGGGGAGGAAGGCGGCTGGTAGAGCTGAGGATTTATCATGCTAAAAAACACTGAGCGGCAGTTGGAAACTGCTGCGCAGCATTTTCTTGACACATGTGCGGCCGCGCAACTGCGCACCTTAGAGGGAACAGTGATCCACACTAGTTATACTAGAAAGTAAAAGAATATCTAAAGAGCAATCTCGACCACTCCGGCTCTACTGAACCATCTGAGCACTCTACTTAGCTCCAGCTGCAACTTCTAGAGCAAGTACAAAGGTATCCTACTTAAAGTGCATTACAGATAATTCTTAACTTACAACCATTTGTTCAACAATATTTCAAAATTACGAGAGCCCCAGAAAAAGTGACTGACAATCTAAATTCTATACTCACACTTATAACCACCTCTGCACTCACCTGATCACAATTAGGGCCTTGGCAACCAACAATCACCACCCATCTCAGAGCAACGGGGAAGAAGAATAGCCTGCTCAAGATGGTCAACCTTCTTTGAGAGATCATGCAGTTTCAATATACTTGCATTTTCTCAGAAGTCATTCTTCAGAGCAACCAAGGATGATTCTATCCCTAACACTGGGTAGGACTGAGACTGAAATGGCTAAAAATAATTGGCTTCTTCCAAGAACATCTGTAACTGCATTGACCCTGCCTTGGCAATACCTTGTCTCCCAAGGATTATTTAAACCTATCATATTTTTTTAGATACAGAGAGTCTTGTTCCATGATTACACAGCAAGTATTGTCTCCTTTTAAGGCTGGTGGTTTTAATGTAGAGATTTATATATCAGTCCATGGATCTACCTAGTTCATCCTAGTTGACTAGGATTAAATAAATTAACATGGGCAAAGAACAAGGGATTGTGTGCTGTAATGGATGACCACAGGTGTCTTCTTCCCAACCTCGGTACTTGATTTAATTAAAGAAAATGCAAAATGCATGAGTAGAGTAATCTTATTCTTGAAATCCCTTACCAATTTATCCAACAGGCAATCATATGAAGTTTTGTAAAAAAAAATCCTAATATTTTTTCATGTGTAATAAATGTTTTTACACAAGCAAAGAAGGCGGCATGTGTTCGCTTGTCATTATCTTAGCAATTTTCATTCAACACAACTTTTCCATGCCATGGCAAGTCCATTTTGACAGATTGTTCCAATCTGTCTCTACCAGATTTTTTAAACACCAATTGTAATTAATGTGAAAATTATGAGGGTGTTGGGACTCCCTTCCTTGCCAGCTTTGATTTCCACAAGTGGTGCAAGCTGGGCAAGTTAAATTCCTAGGGTGACTCTCACTTGTACAATTCCATATTAATGGGCCACCTGGACTGACAGGATTTATCTCTATAAGCCACTTGAAACTAACCTTTAGTTAATGAGCATTGGGCTTTCAAGCTAGTAAATGTACAGTACAAGCAGAAAGTCCACACCACAGGTTGATTAGAGGTTTTTTTTTTTTTACAGATACTAGAAAATCTATAGTTAGTAGCATAGAGCCAGCAACTGTTAACTATAACATCCATGCCATATAATAAACAGCCCCAGATTGCTTTCTATCTGTTGGCTCCAATAGAGGGAGATCTGGTTATATTTTGGTGGAAGGTACACTGTGCATTGCTACTACAAGGGAACTGCCTGTGTGGGGTCTTTGGTGCTCTCTGGGCTTGGTTGTTTTCTTGCAGACATTTGCAGATGTGCAGCACTGATGATTGGGTAATGGGTAATGTTGAGTAATGAAATATCTGCAAGAAAACTACCAAGCTTAGACAGCACTAAGCATCCCACAGTTCGACTCTGAACTACAAATATTTTCTTCTGTTGGTACCAGGGGTGAAATTCAGCAGGTTCTGACACGTTCTGGAGAACCGGTAGCAGAAATTCTGAGTAGTTTGGAGAACCAGCAAATGCCACCTATGGCTGGCCCCAGAGTGGGATGGGAATGGAAATTTTGCAGTCTCCTTCCCCTGCCATGCCCATTAAGCCATGCCATGGCCACCAAGCCATGCCCACAGAACCGGTAGTAAAAAAAGATTGAATTTCACTGATTGGTACCTGTTTGTTCCAGGACCTTTGGTTCTCACCCTGTCAACTCTATTCTTTACACTTAATGTCAAAAGGTAGTGACTGATCTGATTGGTTCTCACCCTGTCAACTCTATTCTTTACACTTAATGTCAAAAGGTAGTGACTGATCTGATGCCTCTTTTCATTCAAGGCACTGTTGCCTACCATTACCACCTGAGACTTGTGCGCTATTAGTGTTGCCAGGTAGGAATTAACATAGATGCTTCTCTCACATCCCTAAAGATACTTGAAAGCAACCAAACGTATTTTGATTGCATCTTCCTTCTTAGAGATGCCTTACAAACCTCTTCAAGATTGAAGATGCTTATTAACAGAGTAGCACAAATCATGCTGCATGGATAGTGTTTTTTTTTACTACCATTAATCTAGCATGTTAAAATAATTACATTTCTTTAGAATACAGATGCAAAATGAAAAGAAATTCATTTACAGACAAGTATGGGTGAACATGGGAGACAGATAGATATGAGAGACTACTTATATATCACTACAAGCTGGACACCAGTGCTTCGCAATGAAACTGTGATTGGGCAATGCAGGAGAAATCCGGTTCATTCCAGTTCAATCTGTTGGTTCAGCGGTAGTTGGTGATCGAAACACATAAGGGAATATCGCTCCTGCCACCTTGAGTCCAGAAGCAGTTCCATAGGTGAAAGGTGTAGACATTGTGGAGAGGTACTGACGTTTAGTACTGTAAGGAGCTCCAGACTGCTCCTGAGTGAAGGAGTGGAACGTCTGCCAAGCTTGAACTGAGGTAACAGAATGTGAGGCAAGTGGCAGTTGGAACAGAGTTCTTTTCAGGGGGGAGGGGAAGTAGAACTCCTTAGCATCAGAGCATGTTAATTACTCTATAAAAATACTAATGATCTGATGGTCATTTCAAAAAATCATTTCTTAGTGAGCACCTAGAAGCCAAGAGGAACATGCATGCCAAATTTCAAGTTTATAGGCTTTATGGTTCTGGAGATTTTTTGATGAGCGAGTGGTATTTGGCTTATATATATAAAGATTCCATGTGTGTTTTATGAATTACATTAGCATTCTATCACTTTCCCTTCTAGCTCAAGTGACATGAAAAAAAAGCCATGTGATGTTTATTCCAGAGTAGAGGAATAGGTGAATCCACCAATCAATGGACAGGGTAAATGTGGTTCAAATAGGACATCATGGCGGAATGGTTAGAAATCCAGAAAGATTTAAGAACCATAGAAAACCTTGCTAGCTGTTTTCATCCACTTGAATGAGCAGTAACTTTCCAGGGCCTTACACTAGGTTATTTTCCAAGACCTTTTATACAGTATGAGTTCCCTTAATAAAATTCAAGATAACTACTAGATGAGAACAAAAAGTTGGTGTTCTGTTGCTAAAATTTAAAGGGCTCATTTGACATTCTGAAGTCCAAATATGATGCATGGTGGAGTTGATAATATTCTAAATGTATAGATCCAAGCAAAATTATTGACTCTCCTCCTCATAACCATAGTTGAAAAGAAACAGATTTAAAATTAAAAGTAGTCCTGTAATCAATAAGACAAGGATTATGATAAGAAGTATAAAATCTAAAGATCTGGGAAGATAATCTAAATTTCCTAATGGTTAACATTCATTGAGCAGTAAAACTGCGCAATGAAACTACTGAACAGTTGCCTGGGGAAGGTTTGAGTTCTCTAGATTTATGACTTAAATACCTTTCATGATTTGTTTAAGACCACCACGTCCTATCCAATAACCAGAAGGTTAAATTGCTATATAGTCTTTTCTAGTTCAAATATATTAACAGGAATCTATTAGCAAAGGATTAGAAACAAGGGAATAAGAAATGATTTCATTTACTATAGATTTCAGAGAGAATCTATCCAGTGGGTTTTTACTGACCCTATATAAAACAGGATTGTACCACAGGCGGGTTCCTACCAGTTCGGTCCAGTTTGGCCCGGTTGGGACAAACTGGTAATGGCATACTGGCCTGGGTCGCAGAACTGGCAGTGACCCAGGCTGGCCATACCCCCGAACCAGTTCCCCGGTTGCCGCCATTGCTGCCACCATCTTTTTTTAGAGTTCTGCATATGCACAGAACAATTTCTATTGAATTGTGCATGTGCACGCAGCACACATCCAGCGCACACACCAGCAAAATGCACACACAAGCGATCCGGCAGTAACGCCAGCTGAAGCCCACCCCTGGATTGTATGACACCTTGGATTTAGAAATGTGAGACCAAATATTGAGACTAAATGAACCTAAGTAATGACTCAGTGCTTTAAAGAACTTCAGACAAGGGCCATATTAGACATTACAATTACCAAAACCCTAGCAGGGTTGAAAGTATCTCTTGCATTTGAAACTCAAGCGCTTGCAGCTGTAACATAAATAGACATGAACTAGGAGTATTGCAATTTGGCAGTTTTTTTTTAAGATTTCAGCTACAGATTGCAATTTGAAGGCACAGAAAAATGTGTACGTTGGAAGAGAAAAGAGAAAAAGTATATACTAGGAGTAACGTGCCCAAAAATGCAATCAATTTTGGCGCTTAAAAACGCAGATCGAGACAGAAATGGGCAAGGATGAACCTAGGGCTGAAAAAAAGGGAAAAAAAGAAAAATTGAGCAAGATCAGATTTGACAGGAATCTACTTCTTCGTAGATTTTACATGGGTTCTTCTCAGGGATGAAATCCAGCAGGTTCTGACAGGTTCTGGAGAACCAGTAGCGGAAATTTTGAGTAGTTCGGAGAACCAGCAAATGCCACCTCTGGCTGGCCCCAAAGTGGGGATGGAATGGAGATTTTGCAGTCTCCTTCCCCTGGAGTGGGGAGGGAATGGAGATTTTGCAGTATCCTTCTCCTGCCACACCCACCAAGCCCCACCACGCCCCACCAAGCCACGCCCACAGAATTGGTAGTAAAAAAAATTGAATTTCACCACTGAACGAGTGCTTCCATTAAACTGGCCACTCATAGGGGAAGGACTATGAATTTTCACCCTGCCTGTTGAAGGTAAAAGTAGCCCACCATAAATCCAGTAAGAAACATATGGAAGCTTACACCTTCTGTAATTGTAAAAGAAAAGAAACATGTTCACAGCTTTCTTGAAATGTTGCAATAGTCAAATCTTAATCACATCGCTTTCAAAGCATCTCCAAGGTGGTGCCACCAAAAAAAAAAAAAAAAAAAAAAGGTTGCTCCTCACTTCCTGTTGTTTCTCTTTCTCCAAAATCATTCATTCCAGAAGTCCCAGTTAGCCTGGCAATTGACCTTGATAATCCACTGGAAAAACACGGAGAGTGTCCATGAAGGGAAAGCCAGCATAAATTAAAGATTCCTTAGCTATGAAATGCTCTATTCAAGGGATGCTACTTTTGTTCTGACCTTTCAGATAAGATCATCAATATGTGGAGGTCAAGGCCATAGGAACATAGGGAGGCTCTACAAGGCTCTGTGGCCCAACATTCATCATCACACACATCTGCATTCCTGCATATTTTTACTAAGGCAACATCTGTCTATTTTGCATAATAGTATATATTTTATTGAATATATATTATATATGTATACAATATATGTATATACATTATATTATTGGGACGCTGTGGCTCAGTGGCTAAGACGCTGAGCTTGTCGATCAGAAAGGTCGGCAGTTCAGTGGTTCGAATCCCTAGAGCCATGTAATGGAGTGAGCTCCCGTTCCTTGTCCCAGCTTCTGCTAACCTAGCAGTTCGAAAGCACATAAAAATGCAAGTGGAAAAATAGGAACCACCTTTGGTGGGAAGGTAACTGTGTTCTGTGCGCTTTCGGCATTTAGTCATGCCGGCCACATGACCACGGAGACGTCTTTGGCAGCGCTGGCTCTTCATCTTTGAAACAGAGATTAGTACCGCCCCCTAGAGTTGGGAACGGCTAGCACATATGTGTAAGGGGAACTTTTACCTTTATATATTTTATTGGGTGTGATATTGGAGGACACCTTTGTTTATGGATAAGGTGGCTGTGTCCTGCCTCAACCTCTTACATCAATGAGGCACTGGCCTTCTCTATTTAAAGAGTCCATACTCATCTGAAAGGAAATCCTTTCAATATGAAGATTTCATGAAATTCTCTTGTCCTCCAAAGAAGAGAGAGAAGAAGGAAGGAAGGAGGGAAGAGGAGGGAGGTTATAATATTACTCTGTCTTAGATGGTCTGATGGCAAGGCAATTAGCATACCTTTAATTTTATTGTAGGTAGTTGAAAGTTGGAAAAGGCAAAAACAATAGTCTCATATCCATACAATTAGACTGTTATACCCACCCAAAGATTTTATTTGTCTTCACATGGAATCCTTTGGGAACTTTGGCCAATGACAATTCACTGCACACAGAAGGCATCGTTAACAAGCCCGAATCCACTCCAATCTCTATGCAGCCCACAAAGGGCAGGAAGTCTTAAGTTATGAACCATTTAATCGTTTTTCCTTCTCAGCTCTTTGTTAAGGCGGAGAAAGAAACTGTTATTGAAAATACTGAAATTCACAGGAGCCCTAATTTATGTCACGATAAAAAGGAATAATATCCAGGAAGAAAAGACAACATATACTTTTAATGAAAATGATTCAACCTTGCTAAAGCTTTATGGCATCGCAATTAATTCTATCATTTGTTTAATTTATTGGGCCATTTCAAGGCAATGACAAAATAGATATATGAATGGTTAAATAGGGAGGCCAATGATAAAGGAATGCTATGGCAATGGGAGGGGGGAAACACCCCCCCTGAATTAAAGACAGATTAAGAAGTCATTAAGAACCAGTTCCTGTTGATATGAAGTTTTTCATCTGATTCCAAATACTCATCCTTCTTACTTTCTCTTTAACTCCAGATATCCCATCACGTCATCATCATCAGAATGACTATTAATTTTACCAAAGATTTATATCCAGAGAGGGCACTCATGGTGGCTACTTCACATAAATCAATGTGTGCATTTTAAACACCCGAAAGCAATATGTGTGCAAAGAATATGAATTGTGTGGTAGAGGGTTACAGGTAGTTCTTGATTTACAACCACAATGGAGGCCAGAATTTTTATGGCTAAGCAATGTGGTCGTTAAGTGAGTCGTGCCTGATTTTACGACCTTTTGGTTGCAGTCATTTAGCAAATCACATGGTCCATTAAGTAAATCTTCTCCTTTGACTTTGTGACAGTATGCAACTCAGGTTGCAATGGCAATCATGTGACCCCAGGATGCTGCAACCATTGTAAATACATGCTAGTTTCCAAGTGCCCAAATTTTGACCACAGGATCAGAGGTGATATTCTGCCAGTTTGCCCTGGTTTGGGTAAACCGGTAGTGGTGGTGGTGGTGGTGGGCTCCACCTGCCCACCCAGACATCATTACAGGTGTTCTGCACACACACACAGAAGTGCCACACGTGAGTGAAGTGAGCATGCACACGCGCTCCCAATTCCAAACCAGTAGTAAAGATCATTAGAGCAATTCATGCCTACCCAGGATGATTGATACAATCGAAAGGTTGAGGACTGGTCGTTTTTTTAAATTATTATTATTATTATTTCAACATATCAACATTTCATCTTTCCTTAAACAGTGTGTCGTCTGGGTACAAATATGCTTTCAGCATTTACAACATCATTCACATTAATATTAATTCTCTAGTCTTAAAATTACAATATATTAAGCAATTGGACATTATTAACTTATTTATTTTTCTCTTAAAATATCTTCTAATAAAAATACAATACTAACATTTATCATGATTGTTTTCCCTCAACATAATACTGACAATTATCATCTTGTTTGTACCTCTATCTTAACATATTTTCTACTCTTCTTTAGTCTTCTTCCCTCATTTCCAATTTCCCTTTTTTTCTCTAACCGTTAATAAAATACTTCCCATATAATATTCAGTTTGTTCTTTCTCTTTAATTATTAATGTTAATCTATTCATTTCTGCACATTCTAATATTTTCCTGATCACCTGGTTTTAAGTTATTTTTTTCAGTCCTGTCATAACTTCAAATGAATGGTCATATGTTGAGAACTACCAACCACATCTCCAAGGAATTGGATGAATTCTTCAAGTGAATACAATGAAGGTTTCTACAGACAAAAACCCGGCTACACCATGGGTTCACCTGTGTGCCCCCCCCCCGGATATCAGGGCTGTGGTTGACCTCGAGGGGGCTGGCCGAGCGTGGCCAACTGGGTGGGCATGACCAACTGGGTGGGCATGGCCAGCTTGATGCCATTATCTAAACAGCTGGCATGTCTCTCTTCGCATTTGACCGGATAAAGCTACACTGGCCCAATCTTTCCACTTCACACAGGTAGACGAGGACCAAACCCTGAGGGCCTTGAGTTTGACACCCCTGCTCTAGACTGCTTCACAGGAATTCCAACCTCTCACTGGTACAGGTGTGTGGCTGGTACTTGGGTCAAGATCAAAGCATAGAAATTTGAAGCGTTTACCAAACATATCAATTCTGTGGACAGATACATCAAATTTACATGGGGAAGATGTTAAGGAAAATAGTCTGGCCTTGCTGGACTGTGCAATATACTTTAAGGAAGACAAAAGCCTTAACACTGAAGTTTAACAAAAAAAAAAAAAACTCCACAGAGATCAATATTTACATTTTGATTCCCATCACTGACTGGAGCACAAAATGGGAGTCATCATATCTCTACACCACTGAGCTGAAGTCTTGCCTACCAGCAAAGATGCAAAAGGAAAAGAACTAAAACCCATCAAGGAAGCCCCCAGAACATGTAGCTTTCCCAAATGGGCCTTCATCAAATCTCAGAAAACATCCTACAGGAGCTCCTCCATAATAGACAATGGTGAGAACAATAAAGATGTCATATTGTCATTCCGTATGTTGCAGGAATATCGGAAAAGCTGAGGAGGATCTTCAGCCAACACAACATATGTGCACTTTTCAAACCCAAGAATACACTAAGGCAGAAGCTTGTCTACCCCAAGGATAAAACACCCAGTCACAAACTGAGCAATGTGGTATATGTAATACAATGCAGTGAGCAATTTGCAGTTCTGTACATTGGGGAAACCAAACAACCACTTCATAAATGCATGGCATAACATAGGAGAATAAATCGATCAGGACTAGATTCAGCAATGTATCTGCATTTAAAAAACAAAGGCCACTTTTTTGAAGGCAGCAAATCCACAGTTTGGAGAGAGAGGACTGCTGGTATGAAACAGGGGTCAAAGAGGTCATCTATGTCAAAATTGAACAGCCCTTTCTAAACAGGGGGGGGGGGGATACAACGCTATCTGTCTCCAGTTTACAACACAGTTCTTTTAACAGTTCCAAGAAGGCTTGACACACATTTGCACCACTCAGGTTACCCTGATGACACAGATAAAACTCCTGGTGGCCTAAACACATCATTAAATGAATGCAAATGACCAACTGGCTGCAAATAGTATAAATCCTTCCATTTCCCACCATCCAGTCAGAGCTGAAGCGTCTTGGATGAAAACCGAAATGTCTTCACAGAAAAACCAGCAAGTCCAGTTGCCTCTTGAAAAAGCACCTTTGGGACAACCCTGACCTGGATGACGGAGAATCTCCATAAATATTCTTCAAGTGAAGTTCCCATGTTTATAAGACCTCTGGAGAGGAGATGTTATTGTCTTCTATTTGACAGACCCACCCTTTAAATCTCCTAGTGCCATCTGTCACTTGCTACCTCCCTCTGGAAGTGTATCTGCACTCTGAAATTTTGAGAGTTGAAGTCCAAACATCTGGCTGGGGAATTCTGGGAATTGAAGTCCATGTGCTTTAAAGTTGCTGAGTTTGAAAAACATTGACCTATTTGGTTAAATAGTTCAGGACTTACCTACAAATACTATTAGACCTCTCAAAAGTAACCCTAAATTTATGTTAGTCAGATCTTCTACTCTAAATTTCACTGTGGACTAGCTACACTTCAAAAAAACTGTTTTTAAAGCATCAACATGACATCTTACCCATCAATCTGTCTTCCTGTGACTTCCATGCTCTCTAACTATTTTTCTATCTATATATGGTTGGGGAGCGAGAGAGGGAGGGAGGAAGGAAAGAAATCCAAATCCATCCAGTATGCCGACTAACTGACTGTCTGATTACACACACACACACACACACACACAAATACCACTCATGCAGCATCATGGATCTCCAGAACCGTAAAGCCTACAAACTTTAAATTTGGCATGTACATTCCTCTTGGCTTCTAGGTGCCTGCTGAGAAAGGATTTTTTGAAATGACCACCAGATCATTAGTATTTCTTGTATTATTATTAACACGCTCTGATGATAAGGAGTTAGAC